>NW_004524667.1:9134880-9169493 GCF_000260255.1 Octodon degus | reverse complement strand
TTTTTTTTTTTTTTTGCGGAACTGGGGATCGAACTCAGGCCCTTGTGCTTGCCAGGGAAGTGCTTATTCTACTGAGCCATCTCCCTGGCCCCATGAAGTTTTGATATGTGTATGTACATTATGCAGCAATCAAATGATGCTAATTGCAACATTATTGCTAAAATATTTGATGGCTAGACAAAGTCTCACATTTTGCAGAGGTTAAGCAAATGGATGAACCCTGTCTCAGTTACTCTTCTCTTGTTGCTGGGACAAAATACGTGACACCCAAAGTGAAGGAAGGAAAGGTTTCTTTAGCTCACAGTCAGTGGAGGTTTCAGTCCATACTCAGCTGGCTCTAAGGCAGAGCAGCACCTCAGGCAGCTAGCTAGCCTCTCTCTCCCGCTTATATTGTAGTGCAGAGTATCTGCCCCAGGGAACTCACACCCATAATCCCAGCATTGGATCAACAATCATTCACAACTCCAAGCTGTCCCACGACTGCAGGAGGCTTTGGGGGGATACCTAGACGCAAACCATAACAGATATACTGTACCCTGAGGATTTAAAATATCTGTACAGGTAGGTACAGAGAAACTAAGCCATACTTCTCAAACAACTTTTCTGTTTGCAACATTTCTCTTCATTTCATTTGTTTCTGAAGGACATTCAGATAAATCTGAATAGCAGATAAAAATGGATATCTTTCCCAAATATCATGTGGGATATGCTTATACAAGAATATTATTTGTTATGTATATGAAATTCAAATTCAACTGAGAGCCTATATTTTTACTTGATAAACCCAGCGCACCCTGCCATGAGACAGTTGTGGAAATCAAAAGCAATTTCCTGCAGTAATGTAACTGAAAAGATTTAGCATGACACTTGATGCATGAAAAGCAGGTTGATCCCTAATCCAAACATCTGAAATCCAAAATCCAGAATCCAAACCTCCTTGAGGACTGACATGACAACACAAGTGGAAACGTTCACCCTGATTCCATGGGACAGATTACAGTCAATAACATCTTTTTCTGCTTTTGCCTGTTAAGGATTTCTCAGTTCCTTTTTATCTTGCAAGTCTTTTTATCCAATGGTACAAAAAGATCAGAAAAACTGGTGAGTGAATAATGATGGAATCAAAAGCATAAAGAGAAAGAGGGAGGGCTGCCATTACACAGGGTTCATTGTCATCTAGAAGCTACAGACCGTGTCTTAGTGCATCAAGAGGCTGTGTTGTGCCTGAGAGATCTCAGCCTTCCTGGTGAGACTCTGGTGTAAGGCAGCTTCTCCTAGCCTCTTCTTTTTTAGTATCATTCCCTGAAATGGGTATCAGCTCATTAGTAGTAACAACAAAATTTTTAAAAATTGATTATTCTAATTATAAAAGTAAAAACTCAAAATTCAGAAATGGTAAAATATGGTAGAGAAAAAAGAAAAATGAAAGATAAACAATTCAACCACTCAGAGGCAATTATTTATTCACATTATGATGTATGAACTTACGATTTTTAACAATTTGGGTATGGGCTGTGTGCGTGTATGTGCATGTATGTGCTTGTGTGTCTATGTGCATCTACATTTAGTACTGTTTTACAGCTTGCCTATTCACTTAAATGTAATGAATCTTTTTCCCTAAGTGATATTTCTGCTAAAGAATGACTACACCTGCTCAATAATCTACATATGTATTTGTCATCATTTATACAGTCAGTAGTCCACTCTTGGGTATTTATCTTAGAGTAAATTGCCACAGAATGGGTAGCTTAAAGGAAATTTACTTTCTCACAGTTCTGGAGTCTAAAGACTGAGGTGAGAAGGCCAACATGTTCAGTCTCCAGTGAGGGCTCTCTTCTTGATCCGTGCCTTTTCAGCCTGCCCTGACCTTTGGGGAGACAGGGAGCGAGTCTCTGATACACATTCTCATAAGAGCACTTACAAGAGCCTTTTGATGCAGAAGGTAACTGTCTAAAAAAATAGGGAAAAGAGTCTTTTCCAGACACAAACTATGCTTAAAACCCACTGAACATGTGTAAATTGCTGTGCATATAAGAGTATATTAGATAATTCTTGCTCCAAAGGGCTTCAGAGTCTGGGCAGAGGAAAGGGCTGGAGAAGGGGCCAAGTAAGGAGATAATGAAAGAGGAAGCCCACATCTTTTATTTTGCCCTCTGCGGAGGTGGCGTATGTCAGTGTATAGCTTTATTAGCTTTTGCACTTACTGCTAATCCACCTTCTAGGAAGCATAGAAGGCATCCATGAGCAAGAGAGAGGTGCAACTCCCCTCAGAGTCACTTCAGTTTTGAAAATATACTGGACTGAATGTGACCTTTAGTTGGCTTCATCACTCAATCTCTTGTTGATCTTCTCTTAAATTGTTAGTGATCAATTTGCTGGCTGAGTTCCTAGACTTATTCCAAACAGCTAAAGAAATAACCTTCATTAGACAGAGAAAGAAGGTACTATATGCGAGTTCACCACAAATTCCCCATTGCGAGGTATAGTGAAATGAATGCTCTAATATATCTAAATATTCTTTTACTTACATTTTAATTTTAGGAAAATCTGGTGGGGGAGAAAACAAAAATCCACTGATTCAATTAAAAATATAATTGTCTTTATGAAAATATGTTTTCTAATAGCAATGGGAAGTGATTGATTTTCCGAACAATTTTAGAAGAACTAAATCTGAATTAATTTTGTGGAAGTGAGTGTGACATCTTCTGGGTTAGGAAGAGGAAAAAGTAGTATGTCTTTATTTTCTTATTTACTTATTTTTTTAATCATATATCTTTAAACCTGAAGTTCTCAAACTTAAGCCATATTTCTGAACAATAAAGAATTTGTGTTAGAATGATGATCTATGACTTCCCAGCAAAGTACCAGCCTTTTGACTATAATCTGTCCCATGGCATCAAGTGTGAAAGTTTCCACTTGTGTTGTCGTGTCTGTCCTCAAGGAGGTTTGGATTCTGGATTCCGGATTTCAGATGTTTGGATTAGGGATACTGGACTTGCTTTTCATGCATCAAATGTCATGCTAAATCTTTTCAGTTACATTACTGTAGAATATTGCTTTTGATTTCCACAATGGTCTCGTGATAGGATGCGCTGGGTTCATCAAGTAAAAATATAGGCTGCTCAGTTGAATTTGAATTTCATATACACAACAAATAATATTCTTGTATAAGTATATCCCACATAATATTTGGGAGAGGTATCCATTTTTTATCTGATATTCACATTTATCAGAATGTCCTATATTTTTCTGGCATTCCTGCAGAGGTATGGTGATTCATATTTTATTTTCCATCCCAAAGAAGTGAAGTGGCCAGAAAGATCAAATAAAGGTGCTGTCATTTGTCTAAAAAGATATGGATTCCACAAATTAAGGCATTAGCTCTCTTCCAACAGTCTGCTTCACAATCTTATGGCATATTTGGCTTGCCTTCTTGGTCTTCACTTTGATTTAAGTATTTCCAAAATGATACATTCAGTGTTTTGCATTTCTAAGCCAAGACACACATTAAATGGAGAAACAGCTATACAACTGGCATTGAAATATTAATTTGTTTAAAGATTGATTTTCCTGGCCATAACCACTCACTCATATTTAATTTACAGAACTGAGGGTACACACAAAAAAAAAAACGAAGCAGAGAGTGACATACAATATCCTCAAGTAAGATTATGAAATACAGCCATAACACTGGATGGCAGAACAAGAAAGATATAACAAGTAAGGAGCAGGGGGCCAATAACTGGGAGAAGAAAATGAAATGCTTTAGTATGTAAGGAAGGGAAAGAGACTTAGAACCTAAATAAAAGAGGAAGAAAGGAAGGAGTACTACTTCTTAGGCACAAGATCCAAATGCTATAATCAAACAAATGGTAAGGAGCAAGCCTAAACCTCTACGTGCAAATCAACCCAGGAAATGATCTTGGTAGTGGGTGCACAGAGCACTCTTCCTAACAAGTCACCGCTAAGTCTGCTCGCCTCTTTAGAGAATAGCCAATAAAAGAAATCTGGTTCAGACTGATTGTCTCAGAATGAGTTTGGGAAATTCTACTATTTCTTGGTTCTCCAAAACAGTGCTTGTCCAAATGCTTTTGGATTGGGGAACATGACCAAAGTGCCAGGCTTTTTGCATTCGCATGTGACGGGGTTCCAACCACTAGGTAGGGGATGGATGGACACCTAGAAAGTGGTCACCATGGCAAAGAGAGGGCCCTTGGGTTAAGACCACGATGACCATCATTCCTTGTCTGAGGTTTGTAAAGGGATAGTTTTCACAGAGGACACTGAAGAAAACAGAATGATTAAGTCACATGGGGCTACAAGGCTTGGTTTCTGAGTGAACATTAGGTCTTAGTTTTAGTTTTTGTGTTATCCAATTTTAAATATGTTTTCATTCAAATAAATACCTCATGCAAACCATGCTCTCCACAAGCACCAATGCAATCATTCTGATGCTCTACTTAAAATGAGGCATAAAGGTTGAATAATTGAAGAGGAATTTCACTTCTGCACATCTCCCTGTGCAATTGCAATTTAATTAAGTAATCATTTCATAATCAAACAGTACAAAAAGCAAAAATTACACATTACTAGATAAAGCATTCAAATCAAATGCTTCTCAGCTCTCTCAGGCAAATTTTAATTCTCCATGTAAGGATATGTGATTTCTAGAATACTGCTAATATCAAAAGAAGGAATAAACTTGACTCTTCTCAGCATGGTGGGCATCTGCATTTTGGAACAACTGATGAAAAAAAAAGATGGAGCTCTTGTTAATGCATGAGGTTTTCTAGACACCTGGATTAGGAGGATGTGGATCAGGCATAGTAAAAATATCTGGTGCTCGCTACAGCAAGCAAATACTAAATGCATTTATTAAATTGGCCAATAAATAATACTATATATAACACAGCTGACTTAGTGAAAAGATATTTAAGTGTGTTTAATTTCTTAACTCTTTTCAAACAATGGCGATGTTTGTGGATATATCTAGCATCATATCTGTCATAACAGATACATGCCTAAAATCATTTGGATTACTTAATTAAGTCAGTTGCTGACTGAATAAGATAGACGTTCAGATGGCCCAGGATATGGGATAGCACAGGGATGTGGGATAGCAGAAAAAGATACAGATTTGAATTATGTAGTTTATAAACACTAGATCATCCCATTAGCTATAACTATGACAAAGAAGATAGAGGAGGGACTTGAAGACTTGCTGAATATTGAGTAGGTGGTCACCACTGAGAAGGGGGTGCAACCTGAGCAAAGGTCTGGAATAGAGGGAAACACTGTATGCCATGTGGACCTAAGGCACAGAGAAAGGAAGAGAGCATCAGGTCGTACAGGCCTCATGGGGATTTGTCTTCTTCATATACACAATAAAAAGCCATGCAGGAAAAAGCATGGCAGGTAAGATATACAGTTTTGAAGATTGTACTGCCTGCTGAGTGAAGATTAGGTTGGAAGAGGGGTTGGACTGGATGTGGGTAGACTGGTGAGAAGGCAGGCCACGAGGTTAACTCAGACAAATGATGACAGTAGAGAAGTGCACTCAGAGTTGAGGAGCAATGAGGAAGCTAATCACTAAGATACGATGCTAGATTCCAGATGCTTGGTGATGGGAGGTTGGATCCTGATGTTCAGATGGCCCAGTTGTGGGAAGTAAGGTTCTTATTACCAAGACAAAAATATTGCAAAGGAACAAACATGGACACCTAGGGGCAAGGAAATATTTGGCCTTGGACACGTTGTTCATGGGTTGTCCACAGAGATTTGTCCAGTGGTCATCTTGTGTCTTCAGCTGAGAGAAGGCCCCAGAAGCCAGGTTTCTACTGCCCCAGTACAGCAGACAGGAAAGTGCACGTGTGTTTTTGGTGGCAGAAGCAGGCAGGACAGGGAGCTTCACGCCGCATAACCAATTTCAGCCACAGTTACACCACATGCTGATTCAACATTTTCATGTGTGAAATAAGGGCGATGGTTCAAGATGGAGCCTAAGCAAGATGGTTTCAGGTACACAAAGGCGCACAGTGAATGCGGAGTCCTGTGCAGCTCCTCTGCTCTATGCTGACCACAGGAGCAGCATTACTCGCTGTTTCTTTCTCCTCCAACACTTCTCCTGTGTTGTTTTTCTTTTGTTTACCCCATCTATGATCTTATTCTCACTATTTTTTAGGTGGCAGGGTCATAACCACACTGAAGATCTACTACAGCATCTGCCAGATCTCATGGCTAGACAGTAAGAAGGTAGTGGAACAAAGAGAAAAGGTCCTTGCCATCAAAGTATTTCTGCACATCTGGTTTTTTATTTAATGGAAAAAAAGTAAAAGCAAAATTTCATAAGAAAACAACAGGAAAATAACAAAAGTTAATGCATTGCATATTGTCATCTCTAAGGTAGGTAATCAGAGCACAAGATATGAGCTTTAGGGCTGGGGAGATAGCTTGGCAGCATAAGCGCCTGCCTAGCAAGCACAAGGACCTGGATTTGATCCCAGTACCACATGCCATACTGACCCTGGAACCGTGGGTATGCTGTGCCAGCCTCAGAACTGGGCATGGTGGCTCACATCTGTAATCCCAGTGCTGGGGTGGCTGAGACAGGAGGATCACTGTGATTCTGAAAAGATCGCGCAGCTTAAGGTCCAGTGTCTCAGGATCAGATTATGGGATATTTGTGAAGATGAACAGATAAAAAGCCCACACTCACCCCCTTGTCCACTTTTGGACACTGACAATCTTCATGTGAAGTGCTTCAGAATCTCTGATTATTTTCTGATCAACTGGAAACTGGCTCTGTTTCATTTAATCTCATTTTCCTCTTGCTGAATTTCTAATAAGATTCCTTTAATGCATTTGGTTCACTGTTTTTCAGTTAAGCCTATTTTCCTTTTTCCTCCTCCCTTCTTTTCCTTCCCTCCTTTCCCCTCATTCTTCTTTCCTTTCTTCCTTCTTTCCCTTCCACTAGAACACTACAAAGCCGGCTGCCCACCCATTCATGGCCTTACCCTGGTAGACTGAAGAAGAGCAGACAGGAAAAGCATGATGAACGCATTCACTTAAAAATGTACCGATAAAACCCAAATAAAAAAAGGTACACACAAATTATTATTTGGTTTCTCTTTTATGGACAGTGCTCATCATTAAAAACCACACTAAAGGGCTATTTGAGCAGATACTGCGAACAATATAAGCAACACATTATAGCAACAGTGAGGACGAAGGGCCATTCACTTGCCCCCAGGCTCCTCCAGGAGCCCCTGGATGGCCTCCACACATGCTGCGCTCTGTTGGGCGCGCGGCACAACAGCCTTGTCTTTTTCTGATTAGAGCTTATTCCTTCCTCAGGTCGGATCATAAATTTAACATTTCCTCTAAAAGGCCTCCTGTGTTTGTGTTAGAAGATTCTGGCATTCCCTTCCGGCATGTCTCCCTGAATCCTTTATCACATACTTTAAGGAACATTATTGAAATTGCCAGTTTATGTGCCTGACTCCAGTGTGAATGTACAGGCCATGAGAGGAGGGATCCCATGGCTGACCCTCGCAGGGAGCCTGCCACCAGCAGGCGGCACGGTGTCTCCTGTACCAGTTGAGGATATTCCTGGCTTTTTGATCTCAGGCATACACAACATGATGCAAACTTTTGACCCACTGGGAGTATGGGCAGACTGCAGAGCGTGTGGCTTTGGCCAGCTAGATCTGTGTGGAAGTGAAGGGCACCACTTCCAGTGGTCATTTATGGCTATGACTCTCTCTTGGCCATAAAGCAAACTGTGAGTGGCTGTTTCCTCACTCTGGGTTCTGCAGTGATGATGATCTGAGTGAATGATGCTGAGCTAAGTCCCGAGTTGAAGGACACAGAAGAAGAAACAAATCCTTCACTGCAGATAACTAGGATTTGGGCATTGTCTGGAGAGGCCACCCTGGTACATGAAGGCTGTACCACTGATGGGTGAATGAATAGGAAAGAGCATTGCAACTTCTCCATCTGCTTCATTAGCCTGAAGAGGTCTTTGACTCTACTATCTCTGTTTCAGGGAAAACTACACATTAAATATAACTTCTTGTTAAACTTAATCTCAATTTAATTAGAAGTGACCAGGAATACATTTGGATATTTAATAACATCTTGCTTAGAAAAGTCTTCATTGCATCTAACCAGGGAGGTGACATGAAACAGTGTCACTAGCAATACTGAAAGACCCTCTGTGGTTTCACTGTCTGTCGATGGGCCCCTGATGCTCATCCATTTTCCTTTAGTTTCTGTTCTACAGTTCTCATGGACACACACACACACACACACACACACACACACACCCTTACTCTTCTATAGTAGTAGTTATGCAGAGCTTACATAGTTTCAAAGGTCATGTTTTTCAAAGCAGTTCATTATTGGGTTTAACTAGTATTTTGCATAAGTGATTTATCATTTTTAAGTGTCAGTTTCCAAGAGGGGATTACTATAAGACTTGAAGGAGAAAATATATGAAGAATAAAGTACAATTGCAAAGTGCTAGGCACATACCAAGGCATGTGATTTGAAGGGAGCCAGAAGCCATAACTGCCCTCAAATTGCCAGCAGTCCTTTCTATTAGTGTCTTTGCTGGGGGACCTTTATGAAATTTTAGTAAATTGCATTGCTAATTGTCTTAGATATTTCCCTCTTGCTGCTGAGACACAATACCCAATGGCCAAAATTAAGGAAGGAAAGGCTCACAGTTTGTGGAGGGTTTAGTTCATAATCAGCTGAATCCAAGGCAGGGTGGTGTGGCACAGGGGCAACACTGCAAGGAGGCAGAAGACAGCCAAATGAACCCAAGTAAAAGGCGAAAGCAAACCTCTTTTCTTCCCTTATATTGTAAGCAGGTTACCCACCCTTGGGTGGGTGTAGCACTCACACCATCTCCATGCCCTCCTCTTGAACAAGATGAGGATGTTTGCAAGGTGAGGACCCTGGCCCCCTGCTCAGTTGCTTATTAAACTTCTAAATTCTCAAGTTGACACAACATATCAACCGTTAGGTAAATGGACTACGATTAATTCTTTATCGCCTAAGATACCTGCTCACTAGTATGTTGCTGAGAGCATGGAGACATTGGATGCCATGTGCTGTGGTTTGGAGAGCTGTTTCAATAAGCTCGCTGGACAGGTGAGTACAGACTGAAGACCTCAACTGTGAAGGTGTAGGTTGTTGAAAGGGCAGAGGGCAACACAGTCACAGCTTCTACTCTAGTGGAAGTGCTTCACCTAGGAGCAGGATGGGATTTCCCATGGCTGAGCAGCCATTTGATTTTAAGGGGCATCTTTGAAAAAGCACTTGTCCGTTCTGAGCACCTCGTGACTTAGTTATTCCATGATCATCAAACAGAGCCATGCCTGACAAGATGGCTGACAGGCTGCAGGGTTGCAGCTCCTCCCTCAGGAGATCAACTAAATTTCACAAAAGATTTTGTTTCAAAAATCTTTCGTCCTTATGTCATTCAAATGAAAAATGAAACAATTTTGTGTCATTGTAAAAGCTACAGAAATAGGTAAGGAGGATATTTCTTTTGCTTTTTGTCCCCTTCAGGAAAAAATTCCCAATTATGCCCCTAATTCTGCCACATTTATCTAGACAGGTGGTATCAAACCATTGACTGCTTGATGAAAATATGTAAAGGTGAAGTAAATAATGTCAGTAGAGGGAGAAGGCAAGGTTAGCCGATGAAGGCCAGGTGTGGTAGGCATCCAAGCCTGCAGATAGAAATAGAATGGGGAGAAGCATTCTTTAAACTATGTCAATAAACTTTAGTAGCACATTACTTCTGTTACTTAGAAAAAATAGAGACAAAAGGTACTATTATGAGGTATTCTGAGGAAGAGGTAGAAGAAACTTTCAACCACATATCTCTGCAATAGCAAAAATCTATATTTTTCTCCTGGCTGAGAGAGATGAGGGAAGAGTAGAATGCTGAAGATACTGAAATCAGGACTAAACAGGAATCATTCTTTCCAGTATAAAAGGACAACATCTCTGAATAATTAACACTGATGCAAAAAGGCCTGCAGAGAGATTTGATGCCTCATCCAATGCTGGAGAGAGAAGCACTCACTGAGATAATGCACCAGAAGATAGTGTTCTCTGAAATCAATGGCAACTTCCAGTCCATACTATACTATTGATTCTTTATGGTGCCGTGATAAGTCATTTTAGATGGTCTTAGCAAATTAGAGCAAAACTATAGCTTCACCTCCACCTGTACTTGGTTGTTTTGCCTATAGTCAGGCTCTGCAAATAGTGTCCTTTCCAACAAAGAAAATGACTCAACAAAGTAGATAACATATATTCCACTTTTATTAAAAGCCAAATTTTCTCCTCACCATCAGCACTGGAAGCCTTTCATTTTCTTTTAGGCTTATTCTCCACCCTTCCCCTTCTGGCTGTAGGCCTTCACATCTGCCTCCAACACACTACAGGGAGGCTTCCTTGTACCTAGCTTCCTCTTGGGATTGGCCAGAGGGCGCACTGGCAAAGGACTCGCTGCAGTGGCCTACAGAGTCAGAGTGGCCTAGTTTTGTTTCTTATGCAATGTTGCAACTCCTTTCAGGGGCTCTCTGTACCATCCCCTCTATGACTGGCTTCTGATTTCCTCAGCCCCTCCGATCTTAGAGGAAGGAAAGAGACCTCCAAGCCCCCTCTGTTTGGGTTCCTCTCATCCTGCCCATCTTGATAAAGAACCTCTTTTTCTGCTCTCCATAAATTAATAGCCAACTGTGCCATGTGATCTATTTCCAGCTGTCTGTCTGACTGATAGTATATTAAAAAATGAGAAAGTATAATTCCTAGACCACATTTTGATGATTTAAAAATGGGAGGGAAAAAAACCTGAATACAAAAATGTTATACATTATTTATATTCTGTGTTTCTTATTTGGAGGCGTGCTGCATTAGGGGTTCAAGCTCTGCATGACCTCTTCATGCAGCATGGAATGCTGATGGCATTTCTGCATGTGTGGAGACCAATTAGCATGTGCTTATAGGAGCTGAGGTCAGGCTTTTACGCTACTCTTTAATTCATGTCACTGACACTCGATACCTCTTCTTGTTCCCTTTTGCATTCTGGGAAACAGAAGGAGACAAACAAAATGAAAGCAACTAAACTAAACAAAAAATTGGTACTTGAAGATCAGTGATCTTGTAGGTAAAGCAGAAAGAGAAAAGAAATTCAAGTATAATTAGGAGGCTATTTCAAACTACAAAGGCATCCACCAACCATTCCTCATCTTCCTGGATTCACAAGAGGAATTTAAGTTGCAGGATGAGGAGATTACATCAGAGATTTAAAAGGGACTCACTTTCTGTCTGTGAAAGGTATCATCTTTTAAAACACTGAGGGAGGTTAGAAAGGAAGCCATGAAATATTTTCTCTGGATGTCTCAGCAATTTAAGTTCTTTCCTCTCTGGGGTGCTTCCGTTCTGACTGTCTGAAGGCAAGGATTGGGATTGAATAACTTCTCAAGGTCCCTTGTTAGGCTACGAAGTACTGATCAGAAAGCACCAGTGGTTCCAACGCAACATGAGGAATGAGCTACATGGTTGGTATTAAAAAAAGAAATCCTAGAGTGGATCATGGGAAGCACATGGGACAAGAGGAGAGCCATTCAGTGGAGAAGCAGACAGCGACACACATCCCTGCATCAAGCATAGGTTCTTGGGGAAAGCTTGAGTTAGCAACAAGACCAAAGGCAAGTTAATTTCTTGAAAAATTTTTGAGAAGTGTGTGATTATAAAGCAACGTAATCCAATTATTTGAATAAACTTTTGGAATCTTTGTCCATAATTTTCCTTCAAATGTTGCTTTTTGCTATAATATTATATTTTATTATATGGGAGACAATGAAGAGACCAGTGATGGTCTTTTCTCTAACTCATGAATTACTCATCCTAGGAGTGCACACGAATGGAAACAGTGTTATCCAGAGGATGGCTTACAAAATTATAAATCTCTGTGCCTGTAAGTGGGAGAAAAATCCTGGCAATATGACGGCTGTTGGTAATCTACCACACTGCGGAAATTAAACAACAACCCTTATGTCTGAAGAATTCATAGTCACTTTAAAGAAAAAAGCATTTTATTCACTATGGGTTATTAGGAATTATACTTATTTATTTTTCACTTTAAAGAAAATAATGTGGTTGGTGGTTTGAAACCAGAGATTTGAGCCAAAACCCGAGGTGCACTTTCATCCAACAGATCTGTAACCAAGTATCAATATTTAGCTCTCAGATCAGTATTACATATTATTTTTAATTATGGAAACAGCATTATAGCTGAGTGAAAGAAAGATCAAAGTTTTCACCAGAGGTTTAGATCTCTGTAGATGGTTTATCTCTGTAGATGGTCCACTCTATGCTGACCAAACCTATACACCATGATTCAGCTTAGCTGGGAAGCTATGAACGCCCTTGCAGGTCCTCTTGGGGACACACTGCAAAAGCTGAGCCACCATTGTGTACATCTTTTTCCTAAACAGAAGTTCTTTATGTGACTCCTTTTACATTGATTCCCAGGAGACTCGGTGTGCAGCTGCTGGTCCCACATCCTCTGAGCAACCTGCATCAGTCCAGCCCAGCTTGTCCTCAGGCTGCTTCTGATGAATCTGGCTGTCTGTTCTGCCATTTTGCCCTGGTCCTTGAATGTCTTCCTAAGAATGTCTGTCTGTAACCTCCTGGCTAGAGCCTGGCCTGCCATTGGCACCTGCTAATGGGTGAACCCCAGTTCTAAGAATGGCCTACTGCTCTAGGCCACTAACCAAGTCCCCAGGGTACATCCCAGTTTAGAACCGAGTCCCAGTCTTATCCCTCTAAATCTGCATGAGTAACCTCCTTAGTTAGCACCTCAGGTCCTTGAAGACTTGGCTTCTCTTTCCCACTCAAATTTCTCCCATCCAGGGTGCTGAGAGTGACAAGATCTGCTGACAGATGCCTGGGGAACAAACCTCTCATTCTGAGGCTCTAGAGGCCTGATAAGGCAACCCCTCTGCCATATATGATTCTTCCTCCGCATCTCTCTGGCCCTTAAATTACCCAAACACTCATATTCTCCACAGTACTTGGTCTACTTTCCTTGATTGCCATCCTCTACCCTTGAACGCACTCAGTTTTATTGGGGCTCTACTCTCTATTGAGCTATTTTACCACCATGTTTGATATTAAAGCAAAGACCAGAAACACAACCATCTTGTCCACCTTTACAAATATGAGAGTGACCTACCAGTAGGATGTCATCCTTCACAGGTATGAGGCAGTGTTTCTGCTTTTGCATTCTGTCAGGTAAACTAGACTGGACCCTGAATAGGAATTTCTTGATGGAGTTGAAGAATGGGCCATGGTTTCTATATCAAAAGTTTAGTGACAGGGTAATCAGAGGAGCTTAGGTAGCCTTGGAAGGCTGCATACAACAGAGAGAAGCCATCTAAAGGAAAACATTCCATAGGGCCAGCCAGATAGCTTGGTGGACTAAAATGCCTGCTTAAGCAGAGCGCAGTGGCTGGGGTTCGATCCTTGGTGAGCTGTGCTGGCCCTGCTCCTGGGGCACACTGATGGCGATTGAGACTCGGTATGGCACTGCGCACCTGTAATCACAGCACTTGGGAGATTGAAAACAGGAGGATCACTATGAGTCTGATTTACGTAGTGAGACCCTGAACTAAATACATAAAAAAGGAATACATTCCAGAGATAATAAATCTTAAGCTAATTAACTTTACTGGTAATTAGCAAAGGTTCAGTCTGCAGAGATAATTAGGTTAAAAAATAATGAATTAAGGAAAGATATCAAGGGACTCATGTAAAAAGAAAGGGTCTCGGTGCATCTGGAAGACCTCAAAGTTAGGACTTTTCTTTGTACACCTAAGGTTGTCTGCAGTGGCTCTGTAGCTGTCATCATGCCACGAAATGAATATATTGAATTACACTGTAAACACTATGGATATCATTTGGATTACCATGAGAAAAAGAGTAAGAAGGAAAGTTGAGAGGTTCATAAATATTCAAAGAAGGAAAAAAAAAAAAAAAAGATTGGCCTGAAGGCTAAGCTCTATCACAAACACCACCATGCAGAGAAAATACAAATGAAGAAGACTATTGAGATGCATGAAAAGAGAAACACTAAACAAAAGAATGATGAAAAGACTCCACAAGGAGCAGTACCTGCCTACCTGCTGGACAGAGAAGGACAGTCTTGTGCAAAAGTACTTTCCCACATGATAAAACAAAAATGAAAAGCCTGGAAAATGGGAAGTTCCTCTGCCCAAAGTTCCTGCCCAAAGTTTGTGCCCAAGGAGAAATGGATATTAAAAGTTATTTACAGTGGAAAGAGAAAAAAGAAGGCATGGAAGAAGATGGTTACTAAAATCTTTTCTGGAGATGGCTTTAGAAGAAAACCACCTAAATATGAAAGGTTCATTAGGTTGATGGGCTTCTGTTTTAAGAAGGCCCATGTAACGCATCCTGAACTGAAAGGCACCTTTTGCCTGCCAATAGTTGGTGTGAAAAAGAATCCTTCATTGCCACTGTATACAACTCTGAGCGCTACTATCAAAGGAACAGTGATTAAAGTGAACCTGGGCAAGTTGGGCCTTGAGACACAAAGAGGCAAGGTTATGTGGGGTGAATATGCCCAGGTAACCAACAATCCTGAAAATGATGGATGCAACAATGAAGTCTTACTAGTTTGACAGATGTTTCATACAATAACTTCTTACACTTATTGAAGACTACAGACCAATCAGGGAAACTATAATTCGAATGCTGCTGAACAACTCTGATGACTACATTCATCAAGAAAATTACTTATTAAATTGTGAAAACATTAAAATGGACAAAAAAAGAAAAAAAGAAAGGGTCTTTCTGAACTAAATAAGATTTGAAAGACTTTTGGCTTTATTACTTCTTACTTACTATTACACATCTTTTTTTTTTTTTTTTGCGGAACCGGGGATTGAACTCAGGTCCTTGCACTTGCCAGGGAAGCGCTTATTCCACTGAGCCATCTCCCCAGCCCCTTTTTTAATCTTTTTTATTTATTTATTTATTTATTTATTTATTTATTTATTTTGTATTTTAGAGAAGGGTCTACAGGGTGTTCAAGGTCTCACTACTAGATCAGACTCTCTAAGGGTTGCTAAGGCTCTAGAAAGATACTTTGCCTAGGATCATGGCTCATCTTTTCTTCTAGGACTGCTCAATGTCAAGGTATACAGGTATGCTCCCTTTGACCCAATGGTTAAAGGTTCACTCTAACCCCAGTACAAGCTATAGGACATCCACCTGTTTACAGCCTCCCAAGAGCTGGGATTATAGATGCATGCCAGCACGACCAGTCACAATGTGCCCTGCGGGCAGTGCTGGCACAGCAGGCCCAGGGATTGAACCCCCAGTCCCAGTACCTACTTGTAGGTACTTTAATCCACTGAGCTATTTGGCCATCCCCTCTTACACATCTTTATATTTGCTGTATTGATTAAATATGATTTCCAAAAATTCATGTGCCAGAAACTTAATCCTCAAATTTATGTGTTCATGGTATTTAGAAATGAGGCCTTTGGAAGATATTTAAGGTTGATGAGGTCATGTGGGTTGGGACAAGAAACTAGTGATTCTGAAAGAGGAATAGAGACTTGAGTTATTTCCTTACCGCAGACCTATTCCCTTACCACATCAGGATATGGCAGGAAGATTCTTATTAGATGCCAGAAACTTTGTATTAGACTTCCCAGTCTCCGTACTATAAGAAATACATTTTTGTTCTTTACAAATTACCCCATCTCAGATGCTCTGTTACAGCCACACAAAATGAGCTAAGGCTCATTTGTTGTCAAATTCCTCACTTTGGGAGAAATAACTCAAAAGAGTAAATGTCTTAATATTGGCATTAGGGATTGTTCACAGGGTGCTGCACAAGGCAGGCAAGTGCTCTGCTGCTATGTGTTCATTGTGTTTAGAGATGGGGCCTTTGGGAGGTACTTAAGTTGATGAGGTCTTGTGGGTTGGGACAAGGAATTAGTGACTCTGAAAGCAGAGGAATGGAGACTTGAGTTAGTGGACCTATTTCCTCATGTCAGGGCATAGCAGAAGGATTTGTAAAGAGTGAGCCAAATGTTAGTAGTCATTACTCCTATTTCTCTTTAGTAGAACTCTACAACTTTTATTTTTTAAAAATTTGAGACAGAGCCTGGTTAAGTTGCTGTGACTGGCCTAAAACTTGCATTCCTCCCCTAAATTATTAGCTGGGATTATAGGTCTGTGCCATCCACAATTAATCTAAAAGAGTAGTTGTTGATTTACCTTGAAATCTACCCTATATTTTAGTTGCTTGGTAAGAAAGAGCTACTAACGATTTAGGTCTCTTCCCTGAAGGAATTCCAAGTCTAGAAATTCTTATTTATCTTACACACACACACACACACACACACACACACACACACACAATTTTCTCTGATAATTTCATAAGTGATATCATTTCAAACTGCAGATTCCTTGCAAGTGTTTAGGTGAGAAACTATTTGGATCAATTAACTTGGTTTTCTGAACTCCACTTTCCCTATTATAAGATGCAGGCACTAACACAACTCATTAAATCAAGTAAAATGATGTCAAAATATTCTACTGTAAAGAATGGGCCAAATGTGAGTAGTCATTAGTTCTATCCCTCTTTGGTAGTGCCCTACAACTTTTATATAAAAGGTTATTTACTCAATAAATGTCATTGACTAAATGAATGATAAAGTAATTTGGATCTGATCTCTCAATTAACTCTAGTAGCAAAGGTCTGTTTATCATGGTCACTGACCTTATTGAAGAATGGATTTTTGAGCTGTAAGGTTTGCATAGGCAACAATTACCCTCTGGCAGTTGTACAGTGAGAATTCAAATGCAGGCAGAAGTCTTTGGCCTCATTTTGGATACTTCATTATTTCTAAATTTGTTAGCATAGAATCAAAGGCAATCTGCTATTGAGAGTGATATTAATAGGATGATGTTTAAAGAATTATTTATTCCAGAAGAATGACATATCCTTCAGTCCAGTGGTTCCTCTTTCATCACATACCATTTTCATGGGTTTTTTTAGGGGACTACTCAATGACATTATAGTTTTTGTCTTACAACTATCCCAATAGACCATTTTAATTCCTTACTAGATGTTATGGTTTCTGTCTAGTTGTCCTCCCAAAGCCTCATGCTATGATGGGGCAGTGGGCTTCTAGAGTTTGTGATTAATTCATGATCCAATGCTAGGGTTATGGGTGTGAGTGCTATGCTGGTTCTGGGGCCAATAGCTTGAATGCAATATAGGGTAGAGAGAGGCTTGCCACTGCCTCTGCTGCTGCTATCGCTGCTTATCCCTTTTTGCTCTTGTTGTTTTGCTTTTGCTGCCACCATGAACTGTTGCCTTCTGCCATGTGCTACTCTGCCTTGGAGCCAGCTGAGTATGAACTGAAACCTCCACCATCAGTGAGCTAAATAAATCTTTCCTTTCTTAATTTTGGATGTCAGGTATTTTGTCCCAGCAACAAGAAAAGTAACTGAGGTACTAGAGCCAGATTTTGGCAGGGGTAGGAGATATACTTTGCAGTAGAAGCTTCTTGTCTACATTATCTCAGTACAAAACCCTTTATCATCTCAGATATTGGAAGTATTGGAAACCAGCCCTTTTCAGCTCAGAATGTCTCTAAGGCTCTAGAAAGATCCTTTTCTAGGATCATGGATCACCTTTTATTCTAGGACTGCTCAATGTCAAGGTGTAAAGGCATGCTTCCTTTGACCCAATGGTTAAGGGTTCACCCTAACTCCAGTACATGCCATAGGACTAGCTGAGCCAAATGGTGATGCTGAAATTCAGCTTGCTCTTGCCTGGTTCAGTTCTCCATGCTTTTCCATGCTCAGCCATAGGTGTGAAGTCCAGAAGCACTTCCTGATAAATTCCTGGCTTCCAGTCTCCATTCCTGACATACTTCCTAGGAGAGGGACCCTGACACCATTAGAGTCTGACAATAGGGAATACTTTTCACGTCCTTGCATAAGCAGATAGTTAAGCTCTCTCCTCCCAATAGCACCATGATTAGGTTTAGAACTGTGTATAAAATGGTACGGCTGGGAAAAGAGAAGGCATGTGGTCTCCATATTCTCCCCTTACTGGCTTTCTGATTAAGCATTTATTGATATTTACATAAGAGTTCTCAATTGTTCCATCAAGATGAGAAACAAACCTCCAAGCTTCCTTAGGGAGAGCCACGTGGAAGAGCAGCACACACAGACCCCACAGAAGGCTGACAGAGCGTCAGGGCTCTGGACCAGATCCCTGGGAAGCCTGTTTCCCACCATTTCTCCTAAATTTGGGTGAGTCAGCTACTTACTAGAAAAGACAACTCCCTACCAGACCCCCTTTCAGGGCCCTCTTCACCACACTGAGCAGGCTCCCCCAAGCAGAACAGGACACTGAACAGCCCAAATTCACCATTCTAGCATGTCCCTGGCGAAAGCTGGCTTCTGGAATAAAGGACTGGCACTATCACAGTTCAATTTCTCCACATCATTTTTTTCCCCTGAGTGGCAGCCCGAGAGTGGCAGCGCAGCCAGCAAGGTTACTTCTCCCTTCCTCTCTGATGCACAGGGAGTCGGAGGTTTCTGATCAGCCACTAGCAAGGTAATTGACTGCATGTCCTATTTTCCAGCCTCTGGGGGAGAAAATACAAAATGAAAACAAAACCAGACTTCTGGCTGAGACGAGAGTGCAATCAGGCCACCTTCAGAGCATGCTCACAACCGTGGAATATCAACAATAGGAACAGGCTCAGCCTCCGCACCGCCGGCGCACTTGGGTTACGTGAAGATGGCGTGTTTCCTGGCTCTGTGAAGAAACTCCTCCTTGCCTTGGTCTCAGTGGAGAGTCGCTCAGAAGATGCCAAGCTGGAGGGCGGGGCAGAAGCCGAGATAGCTGCAAAGGAAGGCAGCGTCCACTGAGCCCTCTACCCTCACAAAGGAGTTGGCACAAAGTTGACACCAAGTTAGCTTACATTCGGGGCATGCTCCCCCACCAATGATATCACGTTCTCATGGAGACAGGGGCTGCAGGGGTCTCGACCTCTTCCTCAGTGACAAAGGGAAGGGGAGAGTTGCTCAGTGCATTTGGTTTTGGTAATTATTGTCTACTTGCTAGGAAAATCACTTTAGAAAACTTAGAAAATACACATAATTGAAAAAGAATATTAAAATTACCCGTGATCTTGTTTTCCAGAAATAATCACTAAATAAGCTCACATGTAGGGCATTTATAGGTACAACATTGTGTGTGTGTGTGTGTGTGTGTGTGTATATATATATATTCTTTATGAAAGTATGTTCTTGTAAGTTTTTTCACTTAATAAATCATGTTATATCCACATTATTTTACATGGTTGCATACTTTTCCTTTTATATATGTTCCTAAAATTGTTTACTGTTCTCCAACTATTAGACATTCAGGTGTTTCCCACTTTTAGCTATGATAAACACCTTCCATGCTCATATGTGTTGCTGAATCGATGCACCTAGGAGCACTCATGATTGGTTCTTTAGGAAAACTTCTTAGAAATACAATTGAAAGACTCCTTTAATGGTAATGGTGGCTACTCTCTTCTAACCCATCTTCTAGTGCAGGAAGTAGGAAAAAAAAAGGAAGTAGAAGGAAATTAAAGGGAATAAACAGAGTATATAAAGGGACAAAGGAAGCATAAAATGCTACAGCACATACTACATTTGTACAATATCGATGTAAATGACTTTCACTGCAAATGCAATGTGCTTATTTTCATGCAATGGTTAATTTCTTAAATGTTTAATCTATAGAAAATGGTTAAAATAATATTTTTATTGTGCAATTAACATTACCGGTCCCACAGTGAAGTTTGGTTTTAATGTGAAATGTGTTAGGGAGCTGGCTCTCAAACACTCAAATGCAACACAATCCTCTGGAGTGAGGCTTGCCTGGGCTTGCTTAGTCGCCCCCAGAGGGTAGAACACAAGGGCTGGGCTGGGCTGGGCTGGAGGAATTGCATTTTTAACACTCTCCAGCTGATGCTGACATCACCAGTACAGCATCACATTTTGAAAACCATAGCTTTAGAGGAACCTGAAGCTTACTCCAATACCATTTCAGGATAGGAAGTACAAAAAACAAAAAACAAAACAACAGCAAAAAAAAAGCTTCTTATGTTAAAATTTGATTCCCTAATTACCTGTTTGGTAAATTTTAATTTTCTGAAATTGAGTTGAATATTCTACGTCTGAAACAGTAGGCCCGATTGCAAATGCAACGCCAAGAGGATGAGGACTTCTCAATGAAAAACTATTAGGCATTGAGGAGACATAGATAATATACAAGGTAAAAGTGAGATGTTGCTGCTGCCGATGGGTGGCCTTCTCTGATTGCACGTGACAAGGCTGGGACTTTCACAGCACTTCACCAGCCTTAGCTCAGCTCGTGTGCACTGTAGTTGTAGAAGTTAAGTCCATTCCCATTTTTTTCCCAGATGAGGAAGACATGGCATATTTCACAGGCTACAGGAAATGAATGGTTTAATTATCTGCTGTACTAATCCTTGTATTTTGAATATAGCCCTTGAAACACTCCTAGTAATGGAAAAGGACAGCCCCATAGTCTTGAACAATAACAGCAGTAATGTTGACATTAATTAAATGGTTGTTTGCTAAGATCAATATTTTCAGTTTTGCATCTGAATAACTGGGACTATAAAGCAATGGTTAAAGATTCTTGGGAAGATAATACCCTTTTAGATGGATGGAGGAAAGAGAGAAAAGTTTAATCATGCCAAGCTGCCACTTTTCACTTGCTTTTCCATAGATTAATATGTAAGAAAAATAAACCACAGAAACTTAACCGGAGGAAATTTAAGTGATAAAAAGAAAGAATGTTATCAAAATGAGAAATTTCTCACACATCAATAGTTCAAAAAGGTCCATAATAACATGATTTATACAGAAGATTTTCTCTTTTTTCTTCTTAAATTTTTTTAATCAAGTTTATTGGTACAATTTACACATACCTAGTGATTATGTGCATCAGAGGGACTTTGTATCTGTATACATCTTGGTTCCTTTCGTCTGTCTCATCCGCTCCTTTCAAATTCTCTTCCCCCTCTTTATTTACAAAGCTTTGGGGGCTGGGGAGACAGTTCTTTGGCTTAAGAGCCTGCTTGGCAAGCACCAGGTCCTGAGTTTGATCCCTGGTACCAAAAATAAAAATAAAAAGCCTTGCTTCAACTTTATCCTTCTTTTATTTTTTCCTTTTCTTCCTATTCCCCTGCTCTCTATTTCCCTTTCTTTTGAACAATTTCTGCCTATTTCACAATACCTACTGTATACTTTGGACAATATTCACATTTTCTGTTTCTCACACCAGAGAGACAATGCGACATGTGTCCAATTTATTTCCCTGAAGAGTATGCTCTCAAGGGTTATCCATTTACCTAGACATGTTTCAAGTTTATTCCTTTCAGCGACCGAGTAGTATTCCATGGTACGAAACCACTCCACATCTTTTATCCATTCCTCAGGTGATGGGCATTTGGATTGGTTCCAAGACTTATCTATTACAAACCACACTGTTATGAACATGGGTGTGCATAGATTGCTGCGGCATAATGTTTCTAATACTTCTTCCTTTTTTTTTTTTTTGGCAGAACCAGGGATTGAACTCAGATCCTTGCGCTTGCCAGGAAAGGGCTTATTCCACTGAGCCATCTCCCTGGCCCTGTAATACTTCTATGAAGATACTCAGCATGGGAGTAGCTGGGTCAAATGGCACCTAACCTCAGAATAGGGCTGTTCCTTGTATTTTTCTGACTGTTGGTGTCTTTGTGGTGGCCTCTAACCACTGGTTTGTCTATCCTTTGTATTCTTCCCCTTCAAACCCTTGAACGTGAAAGCTCAAGTCCAGTACAGCACTTATTCTCAAAATCAGGGATTCCTAACCTAGGCTTAGATATATGAGTGTATGACACACACACACACACACACACACACACACACACACACACACCTTCCCACACGCATATATCCCTCCAGGGGTGATACAAACTCTTTGGGATTAGATGTATAGGTATAATGGGAAGGAGGTATGTTTTTCTGGAGGTAGGTCTACTGTCTTTACCAAATTCTCCAGGAGGTTCTTATTTCCCTTAATTCCTGAAATAGAAACCATCTCTCTCTTGTCAATTAATGTTATCACTTCATACAGCTCCCATGATCCATAGCACAGGCCTCTCCCTCACTCTTGCTTCATTGCCCTGCTAGACTATAAACCTCTTCAGGGCAGGATCCATTTCTGCTCTGAATGTCACCCCTGGCGTCCTGCCCAAGCACTTAGCACAGAGAAAACCCTTAATAAATATTTATGGAAGGAAGGAAAGAATAAAGGAAGCAGAACAGGGAGGAAAACTTCACAAGCCATTAGATTCATTCCTTAGTCTTCTGACAAGGTTATGCCAAACGGCCTCCCGTAGATGACTCTACAACTGCCAGGTATGAAATGACTTTAGAGAAACCTCTCTCTCTGTTCCCCACCTCTCTCTCCCTGTCTCATTCATTACAACATGTAGGGCCACATTTGACTCAATTTACCTTCATCTTTGTCTCTAATTTGACATGTCACCTTTTACAGCTAATACTTAATTGGCAGGAGGTCTTGGAAAATAGAAAACAAACACAGAAATTATCACATAATTAGGATAAAGAAATTGCTGGGATGATTTGGCTGTCTTAAACAGTGACCAAAACTTTCTCAGTGATTCATTCAGGGGTTATGAACACAGTATACAACTGTCAGAAATGAGTCCTAGGAAACACATTGGATAATTTGAATTAGTCAACAATAGGAAAATTATGCCGGACAAACAGAGTCTTTGGTAATGTTGTTGTTTAATTTGTGCATTGCTCTTTTTGCCTAAAGGAACCTCTTCATGAAAGGTCACTGCATGAGTGAATTAGAGCGGAGGCTCAATACAAATTAAGAAGACTCCCAGTTTTATATACGCTTGTTTGCCGAGGGCATAGCTCAGTGGTAGTGTCCGCTACCATGCAGGAAGCCTGGGTTCAATCTCCAGCACCACAGGCATGCACACAAATGCTCTTTCTGACATATTACTTAATTCATATTTAAAAATCTTAATTAAAATTTGACAGTCACCTAACCATAGGAACCTTGGAAAGTTTCTTAGGAACTGGATATATCCTTAATCTATTTTTCTTTTCTTTTTTTCTTTTAAAGAATTTAGGACAGGGTTTATAGGGTGTACAGGGTCTCACTGCATAGATCGAACTCACAGTGATTTTCATGTTTTCAGCCTCCTAAGCGCTGGAATTACAGGTGCATGCTACCGCGCCCAGTCTCAATCTCTGTCTCAGCACGCCCTGGTGGTGGGGCTAGCACAGCAGCCAGGGATCAAAACCCAGCCACTGTGCTCTGCTGAAGCAGGCACTTTAGTCCACTGAGCTATCTGGCCAGCCCTCCTTAATTTGTTTTTATAAATGAAGAAATATAGTCTCATAAAGTTGTACTTTCATAAAATTTTACATTCAAATAATACATTTAATGATACAAATTAATTTTGATGAAAGTTTAGGCGTCCTTGTTTTCACGGGAAAAGAATTAGAAAGCCTGAAACTATGAATAGGATAAGTTGAATGAATAAATAAATATTTACATTTATTTTTGTTTTTGTGGTGCTAGGGAATCAAACCTATAGCCTTGTGTATGCTAGGCAAGTGTTTTACCACTGAGTTACATTTGTTCTGTTTTAAAAATTTGTGTCTAGTTTATAGGGGCCGGGGAGATGGCTCAGTAGAATAAGTGCTTCCCTGGCAAGTGTAAGGGACTGAGTTCAATCCCTGGTTCTAAAAAAAAAAATTACTGAAAGCAACCACTTTCACTACTTAATGATTGATCCAGATTGGTATTATGGGTAACTATACCCATATTAAGAGATAATACATCAAGCAATGCCTTTTATTTAATAATATTAGATATTCCTTCTAATATTTATAAAGAAAGGAAAGTATAAAGGAAGAAGAAAAGGAAAGGAAACTTCACAAGCCATTAAATTTATCTCTTAGTCTTCTGACAAGGTTATGCCAAATGGCCTCCCATAGATGTCATTTTCCTTCTCATTTTTTAATGCCAAGGCTTAAGGACATCATGTTTTAAATTCTTTTAACTGTATAGAAGTCTTCATAGTTTAGAACATTTTTATCAAGTTTTTCACACAAATTAAAAATTGTTATTTAAAAACTGCTGCTACATGATGGATTTATTTTTGCTTTTTAAAATGACTGCTTAAGGCAGGCTTCTCTTTAAAATGCAGGAATACACAAATAGAACAAATCCACACCATATATAAATCCTGGTATTTCTGAATACTGAGGAGGGCTTCCAATGGAAAGACAAAAGGAAACAGATCTATTTATGAGCGAACAGATGTGGTATGTCACACATGCAAACTTTCAGATTTGACTCTAAAAGCCAGTGTTCTTTGCAACCACTTTATGCAAAATAAAGGGCTTTGCATGTCTGCAGGGGATTATATTAAGAAAAGACCTTTGTAAAATAAACAAACAAAAATTAAATTAGATTTAAAGTATTTCCATATCCTTTAATAGTTCATAATTTAGTTATGGTATAACTAACGACTCCCTTTCCTCTCAAGAGGAAAACAGATGACATAAAACACCCAACTTTAATATAAAATTTCCATTTTTTCTCAATATACATATTTTATCCCCAGAATAAACATTTCATATGTTGATTGATATAATAACCCATATGAATGCAAATTTGCCTGCAACTCAAGAAAAAGAAAGACAGAGTGCTTAACAGTGCACCTCAGTTTTTGCGGTAGGGAAGAAACTTGCATTTTAGATAATTTGCTGACTTTTAGCCAGTAAGAGTTGATATTTCTGTTATGAAAGGGGGTAATAGAGATGGGGAAGTCTCCCTTTCTCCCTTCCTTGGTCTTCTGATTCTTTCTATTTTCTCTTTCTTTTTCTCTCTGGGGACATCCTATCCACTCCGGGACACTGAAACTATCAAGAAGGAAGGCCTCCACAGATAAAGTTAAACTGGCCAAATTTTAAGTCATTCCGAGAATATCTTTGGAATATTATGAACTGCCTCTGGCTTTTTTCTCCCTCAGGTTGGGGGAGGCTGAATGAGTGGCATTATGTACAGGGAGTTGTTGCTTTTTGTTTTAGAACACAGAGCTTTGGTGGTGGACATGCAGGTTGATAGGTACAGAATTTGTGCTCCCTGTGAGGCATGATCTCTTGTTAGAAAGTCACAGAAAACTTTCTAACAAGGACATAGCAAGTAAGCAGGTATACTCTCAGGCACAAGGAGTGTCACAGCAGTGCTTTCCTAAAAGGACATCTGGGTCCTTCATATGCAGAGAACAGAGATGAACTGGTGGTAGGAAGGTGTGGTGGGAAGCCATCATGCCAGGCCCAATCACAGTGCCACCATATCCGGCTGAAAGCCAGACAGTTGCAAATGAGAGAAGGAAATGCCAAGTGTACTCTGTGTTCTTCATTTGTTCAAATTAGGCCAGACAGCTAATAATGGTGACCCAAAGAGGGTTTTCAAACACTAATGATACCATAATATGATAATCATAATATTGTGTTTCTTCATTATCAGAAGCAAGTTACATAATTTCACCATTAGCAAAAAACCTTACAGCCAAACAAAGTTCAACTCATGATTCTCAAGTCATCAGCAGTACTATTTGACCTTAGATTTTTTTTTTTGACTTAGGCTTTGTTTCTATTTACACTTTTAAGAAAGATTTTAAATTAGGAAAGGCATTACTATATATTAAAATGCATGGAATGATAAAATATTTAGTATCAATAATCTCAAAAATAGAAATACAACCAGTAATATGGAATATAATTCCCAAAGTAGAAAGCTGTGTTATATGATTTGTGAAATTATGTGTGGAAAGGGATGATATTATGCATAGAAGGCATTTTCATGGGATAAGACTGGAATCTAAGGTTTAAGTATCTCTTTATCCCCATAGCAGTCTCTGACTATTGGGTTGTCAGACAGAAGGTACAACAGACCACTAGGAGTGAAGAACCTTTAATAACTTTTATGATGGCTGGAGTGATGGGCTTTTACACTAACTTGTACAAATACTAACAAACTACACTTCTATATATGAAACATGGGAACCTGTCAGTTTTTCACACTAACCATGTGTCTGTAGAATGGCCAAGGAACTGTTTCTTGAGCTATCTGTGGTACAAAACATACTTCCCCATATTATCGCCAATCCTTTGCAGATGACTTTGCTAAATCCAATAAATATTCATGAACAGAAAAACAAGATTTTAAATTCCAAAGATGTAGGAAATATAAGCCCTCCCATTTTTATGATTAGGTTCAGTAGGCCTGGTCAAACTACTGCTTGTAAATACTTACCCCTCCATTTCTGTCTCATCATTGACCAGTGAGGATGAACTGACTTTCAGTGGCATTAGAGTAGCTAGGAAGATGATCTTTAATCATAAGTTATGGAAATATTGAAATTACAGAAGTAAAAAGGCAAGGATAAAAATGAAATAAGACTGGACTCTCAAACATTAATGGAAAATGATGACACTCTGATCATGAAGCTACCACTGAATTTCCCGATCAGCTTTGGAAAGCCAGGAAACTTCCAGACCCTGTAGGAGAATCGCTGGATGGGGAATTTGGAGGACAGCGACTGATTAGTGAGCTACTGTATTTTTTACTGCAATGTGTAATTAACCTGTGGTATCTGCAGAGGATGGATTATTATTGCAGCATATAGACTAGCTCCTTAATCATGATTAAAAACTACCAGGTATGTTTACTAAAATAATTATAAGGCTTACAATTTCTGTGGTTTCAGGATATAAAACCAATTATCACCTGGAAGGAAATTCCCATTGTGACCTACATAAAAATAGTATTAGTAAGAAAATGTAAGACTTCTTTCTCGTTTATGACAACTTTGGCATTGGCTGTTCTGAGAAGATTTAAGTCAAGCGGCAGTAAGTCCAACAAGGTCACAAGTGTCCCAGCAGTTGTGAGACTCCATGCCTATTCTGTGAGAAAGGTAGATGCTGCTCCGGAGGGCGTGGCCATGTCTTCTGCTGGAGTTCAAATCAGAATATCATAGAGAGTGACAGGCACTGGGGAAGACAAAGCCTATGTTTTAAAATGTCAAGTTAGATAAACACTTAATTCAGAGGGGAAAGAAGATTAAGTACCTCTTAGCCTGGGAGACCTGAACCAGCCAGTCATATAAAAATGGGCACCAGCTGTACTTGACCCTCAGCTCCACCCGGGCAGCAAGTTCACTGTCTGCCATGGATGCCTCTAACAGCGGGCATCTGCTGCCCTCGGGACACATGCTGCTGTGATTAGTTTCAGGACAGTGGAACC
Organism: Octodon degus; assembly: GCF_000260255.1. NCBI lineage: Eukaryota > Metazoa > Chordata > Mammalia > Rodentia > Octodontidae > Octodon > Octodon degus. The sequence continues at coordinate 9,141,979 of NW_004524667.1, read as the reverse complement.
AGAGGCTTCTGAAAAGGTGAAAGTCTACTACCCTTTCTTATTTTAAAATGTGAAGGGCTTAACTTATGAGATTCTTCTTTTACCTATTACATTAAAAGATACTTTAAAAAGATGGCTCTGCATACCCTATGGACCTCTGAGTTAAAGAAATAATTATACCCTTTGTGTTTTTAATTTAAAGAAATATTGTTATGTCTTTGATGACAGTATACTAAAATAGTCATATATTTTTTGGTTATAAATTGGCTAAAGTTTTATCAAAGTCTGAAATTTGGCACTTCTAGAAAGGTTAGTAACCAAGTAGGATATGGTTGCAGTCTTCAAGAAGGTTTCAAATCTAATAGAACCAACAAAGCAAGAATTACAGAAAGTGCCAAGAGTGACCAGACATGCAGGCATAAATAGGGGCTATGGAAAAGGCAGAATGACTTTTTGAAAAATGAATACATTTATTTTTGGCTTGATATCCCTAAAGGAGGGATTTTCAACTGGTCTGCAGACACTGAGATGATAGCTGATTTAATTGATGACAGTTGGTAATGACAGCAATTTGCTTCTGGGGAGAGAAAGAAACAATAATTATCAAATCATATGGTTGCTCTTACTGGGTAGTGTTTTGATCTCCCCATTAGCCGGAATCAAGATGTTTCACTCATGGCCCTTTCTATGGAGCAGATGATCCACAGGAGCAAGGGACTAGACATGAAATTCTTCCTGCTTTCAAAGCTAATGTAAGAAAAATATTGTCTCACAATGTTTTACAATAGCTACATTGATTTTTACATGGTTGAGAAGTTGGACTTTTCTCCCCAGGGTTTAAAGCAAGCTTTAAAACAGACTCTTGTTCCTATAATGAATAATTTCAGAAAAAAATAAGTTTTGCTTTAGCATTGTGAATAAAACATGTTGGGTATTATTCTGGTTGCCAACGAGGAAAAAAATCATATTTCTTAGGTGACAATACATGGTATAAGCAGGACTTACAACCAGAATTGTATTTTAAATTCCTAAGCTCTTGGCTAAAAATGAGAAACTGCACTAATGTCTATCAACCAGTGAATGGTTAAACAAAATGCGGTATAATGATATAATGGAATGCTATTTAGTAATAAAAAAGACTAAAGTACTAATACATGCTGCAGCATCAGTAATCTAAAAATCTTTATGTCAAGTGAAAGAAATCAAACAAAAATCATGCATTGCATGGTTCCATTTATGGAAGTGTCTAGGAAAGACAAATTTATAATCATCAGGTACAAAAACACCTGGGGCTGGGAAGTGACCGCTCATGGGCAAGATCTTTCTCAGGGACATGGAGATACACTAAAATTAGGGCATAGCAATTGTAGCACCATTCTACAAATATGTTAAAAGTCGCTGACATGTACTTCAAACTGAATGTAAATCTTAATGATGTGAAAATTATTATCACAATAAAATTGAATGTTACAAGTAAAAACCATGTCAAAATTCAGGAACCATGCTGAGGATAGTGCTTACTGAGATCTATTATGCTTATTATGGACAATATGAAAGGAACAACTGCCTGCTCATTTCTACTGCAAGGACAAGGGCTAGGTCTAAGTCACTAACCTCTCATACTGCCAAGTGGTACTTATCACATACCAGTTGTTTAATGCACTGAATAATTTATTGATGAGCAATTATGAAAATGAAATAAATTTTAAACTACCATATATTTCTCTAAATCTTTCTATCTAGATTCATCTGTTTAACTCTCAACTCGTTAGGTTTATGAACAGAGTGTACCATGAAGTTAAAAATGTATGATAACTATAGTAATTATACCCTAGTCCATTCATTTATTTATCGATTCAGTATTTTTTTCTTTTTTTCTGTATTTTAGGGAAGGGTCTACAGGCTATTCAGGGTCTCACTACTAGTTCCAACTCAGAGTGATCTACCTATTTACAGCCTCCCAAAATCTGGGATTACAGGTGCACATCACCAGGCCCAGGGGTGGGGCTAGCATGGTAGGCCTGGGGATTGAACCCCTGGCCCCTGTGCCTGCTTGCAGGTGCTTTAATCCACTGAGCTATTTGGCCAGCCCTCAACTCAGTATTTTTTCAAAGCACTTTTTTTAGTCATTGAAATACAAGGTAAAGTAGGTCCTGATCTCTCTGTACTCAAGAAGTTTACAGAGTAGTATTGAAATGGCAAATAATAAAGAATTAGAATAAAGCATGGTAAATACTACAAAGAAGGCAGGTATAGGCGTGTGTGTGTGTGTGTGTGTGTGTGTGTGTGTGTGTGTGTGGCAGGCCGGAGTGTAGGGCACTGGTTTTTTCAAGAAGGGTAAGCGCGAAGCGCTAGAGGATGGCTCAAGCGCTAGAGATGCTAGCTGAAGGAGCACAATGGATGTATGAGAGAGCACGATGCCCTAGGGTGCGCCAAAGAGGTGGTGGGGCTACAGTAGTGAGTGCACCTCAGAGACCAACAGGAAACAAGAACAGAAAGGGGGACAGAAATCAGGTCAGAAAGCTAAGCATCTTACAAAAGATTCTGAATTCTTTTCCTGACTGAAAAGTATAGATACAAGAAGGATTTTAAGTTGGTGAAAGACAATCTGATAGATCTTTTACAAGGTTCATTTCTGTATCCATATGGAGGATAGACAGATACACTTTCTACAGAGGTGCAAGTAGAGCAATCCTCTTGGCCACCTCCAGGGACCTCTCTTCATATTCCCAGACTCTGATTCCATCTCCACTTGTCAGAGTTTCCTTAGGCTTCTGGTCTTTCCGTTCTTACTCTCACAGACTTTGGCCTGCCCTTCGCTCTGCCTCCAAAGCTCCTTCAGCTGCCCTTCATAGGAATCCCTGCTTCCATCATAGCTGAGAGAGACCCAGCTCCCAACAACAGTCACAGATTGGACAACCAGGTAGATCTGGGACTCTGTTTAAGAAGCATTCCAGGAAAATCATATTTCACATCTTCTAGAGTATAATGTTGTTAAATCGTCTTTTTCAGTTTGAACTTCTGTTAATTTCAAAGTGAATTAGTGAAATAAAATCATAGTTTGAAAGAACTAACTTACTTCTTAACTACCTGTGGCAATAGAGTTTGTGGCCTTAGTGTTAATGGCACAATACTTAGATCTGTCCTATTTTTTATTTTTTAGTCTTTGGAATAATTGTTTATGAGTTCCATTGTTCCAACTTCTCCCCTACCGAGAAAATCACATGCCTGCCCCAAGGCAGAGAGCTTGCTGGAAATGAGAAAGAATAAATCTCCTAAGACAGCTTTCTTACCACTCCATGGGGGAAAAAATGACAGGTCAAACCTGAAAATAGGTTAAGTATGATATATACATAAAATAAAATGTTTTTGGGTGGAAAATTTATTATTGTCACAGTCCATCTAAAATTTTCACTAGTTGATGGCAACAGAGCTAAGAGTAAAACCGCTAATTTTGTTTCTCCAAAACGCTCACAAAATCATGAGAGAATTAAAAAAGCAACTACACTAATTAACTGTTTTTAAAAATTTCATTTTTTTTTCAGGAACAACATCCCAATATGTTGCTATTAGGGACCATTGACATAAAAGAACACGGCAAATTATATCTATTCACCCACTTCAAGGGTTTGTTTACAAAAACATCAACTTTCTGCCAGTGAGAGGGACGATGCTTTTTGTTACTCTCAGTGTTGTTCCCAAGTGGCTATGTGCTAGGTAATTAACTCTAGGAGTGGAGCAGATTTCTTAAGGAATTCTATGAGAATTGTCTACCCATCTCAACCTCATTATTTAAGCCATCACGCTTCAAAGAAGACCATTGTCTTAGAGAATAAAATATTCCTAAAATAATTGTTTAGGAGATACATCAGATTCTACATATTGCTAGGGTAAACATGTTGTAGGTTTAATCTCCCAGTTTTGTGCCTGAGAGTTTGGTTTCTAACCCAAATCACTCAGGATATTTAGTTCTACCATGAGATGGACAATCATAGCCTTAGAAAGTTATGTATCGCTAAGTGATAAAAACAGTTCTTAAGAGGTCACTACAGAGCAAAACGATTTACTGTGCCCAAGATTAGGTTTGTTTGTAGGCTGCCTACTATGCTGGCAAGATAATTTAGTGACTGCCTTTTAGGAAGTCAACTTACTGCCTTTAGATTTGCTCCTCATTCTTTCAAGTTTCTTAGATAAGAAGTCTACAGGAAAGAAGAATTATTTACTGCCAACTTGGGACACCCAAGCTGATCTAGGAAGACTTCTTTCATAGGAAGACTTCTTGGTATCTATGGCCAAGGGAGGCTACACTTCACAGACTCCAATGAAGAGACAGAATATTTCTTGTGTGTGAAAGGTCAAGATCACAAAACACCAGACTTTGAAATCTAAAAGACTTTAAGCTTCTAATGAGAAAAAAGTATAATCTTATAGACAAAAGTCTCAAGCAAAAGCCTTCGGGGCAGAACTCTACTTTCCCAAAACTGTACTTTATGCATTTATAACTTTTATTCTTACAAATATTCCTGAAGCCATACTCTCCCCCACATCTGGACAAACTCACCCTGTCCTACCTCTGCCTTTTCTTTCTGATCCTGTTGTGGCCCCTCTGCCACTCATCTTCAGGTCTCAGCTTTAGCATCTCTTCCCGTGGGAAAACTTATTTTAGCTCTACACTTGTTCCCTTGTCTCCTTGCACTTCCAATGTCAGAGGACTGTGCATTCCTCATTTTTTTTTTTTTTTGGTGGAACCAGGGATTGAACTCATGCCCTTGTGTTTGCCAGGCAAGCACTTATTCTACTGAGCCATCTCCCCAGCCCCTAATTCCTCATTTTTAATACTGGGAAGAAACTGTCTTTCCCTGAAGACTGCAGACCAAAAATTCAGGAAGCATGTTGGTGTCATTGAACATGGTACCTCTAGCTCCGAGGACAATGCCTGGCATATGGATTCATTAGATAGCATGTCCAATCATGAATGGATTCATTAAAACTGTACCAGTCTTTATGAACTATGTATGTATTATACAGAATGTTTTTAGAACTTGGAAAAATAACTGAGATTGCTGAAAATATCTATGAATATGAAGTGACAAGTTTAAGAGTGATATTTCCTACTAGCCAGAGCAATTAGACAAGAGAAAAACATAAAAGGAATAATGACTGGAAAGGAAGAAGTAAAATTATCATTATTTGAAGATGACATGATACTATACATAGAAAACCCCAAAAGCTCCACTAAAAGACTTATAGATTTAATAACCAAATACAGGTGCATAGCAGTATACAAAGTCAACATTCAAAAATCAATAGCATTTCTATACACAAGCAACAAATGCACTGAGAGAGAAATTATGGAAACCATGCCTTTCACAATAATACTCGCCAAAATAACATATATAGGAATCAATCTCACAAAGGAACTAAAAGATTTATACAGCAAAAATTATAGTACTCTAACAAAAGAGACTGAAGAGAACTTCAGAAATGGAAAGATATTCCTTGCTCCTGGATAGGAAGAACCAAAATTGTTACACAGATTGAATGCAATCCCAATGAAAATACCATAAGTATACATCACAGATCTAGAAAAAACATTCCTAAAATTCACCTGGAAATAGAAGAGACCTAGAATAGTAAAAGCAATCCTGGGTAACAAAGGAAAGGCAGGAGATATCACAATTGCTGACTTGAAATTATATGACAAAGTTACTGTGATAAAATCAGCATGATACCGGCAAAAACAAAAACAAAAACAGAAAACAAAAAACAAAGCAACAACAAAAAAACCCACTTGAGGATTAGTGGAACAGATTAGAGCATGTAAACACAACTACAAACACACTCAGCTGCCTGATCTTTGACAAAGGGGCCAAACATGTTCAGTGGAAAAAAAGATAGCCTCTTCAATAAATGGTGCTGGAAATACTGGCTCTCCACATGCCAACAGCTTAAAATAGACTCATACCTATCACCATGTACAAAGCTACTGTCCAAATGGATAAAAGATTTGAATATTAAAACTGAAAACCAAATTTTCTGGAAGAGAAAGTAGAAAGAAACCTTAAAGACATAGGGGTAGGTAAAGAGTTCATGAACACAAATCAAACTGCATGGGAAATACTTCAAATAATCAACAACTGGGACCTCACCTTTTTGAAAAGTTTCTTACCTCAAAAGAAATCACCACAAAATGGGAAACTATTATAGCAGACTGTAAGATACTGTGAAAGGGAAAGAAATTGTTAATTGGAAGGAGAAACTGGGATGAGGAAAAGGACAAATAAAAGAAGGGAAAAAGATAGATTTAAGTATATTTGTAGAATAGCTTGGGCAATTGTATTGTTGATTTTTACTGGTCTTTGGAAAGGAGCAGTTAATCCTTAAACTATTTTTTTTTCTTTTTACTCTGATTTTTTCCTTATCTTGAATTTCTTATAACTTCTTTGCTATTTTTTTATTTCTTTATTTTAAATACAATATAGTGATAGAAATAAAACAAGCTTTAGAAATGATACAAATTTCACATACAAATGGTACAAAATTTCGTTAAACAAAGTAATAGGAATTCAACAATGGTTGCCATATTACGTGATGCTTTCTTCAAGCTAGTTGTTCAGATTACCAGATATAAATAACCAGATATAAATGTGTAATAACTGTTTTTAACAAAACAAACAATAACAAAAATGTTATAAGAAATTCAAAGAGGAAAAATAAACCAGAGGAAAAAAAATAAGCATTAACTGACCCTTTCAAAAGACCAGTAGAAATTGACAATACAATTATCCAAACTTTTCTACATGTATACCTAAATATATTTTTTCTCTTCTTTCATTTGTCCTTTTCCTCATCCCAGTTTTTCCTTCCCATTGAACAATTTCTTTCCCTCTCACAATACTTTGTTATTGCTTTTTTCCTCATAATTTTATTGAGAAACAAATAGCAATGAGACAGTTTCAAACCAAATTGGTAGGAGAGTTTCAATAATTAACACATTGCATACATTCTTCCTAGTGGTAATTGCTGTACAAGATTTGTACTTGATATCCTATTTACAAATACCATTAGAACAAATCCCTCTATTCATTAAGAGAGTGTAACTATATATCTATCCTAACCA
>NW_004524667.1:9117772-9132165 GCF_000260255.1 Octodon degus | reverse complement strand
TGCAGTGCAGTAGCTTAGTTCACAGGTATCAGTATATATAGTTAGTCAGGGTGAGAATCTTTCCAATTAACTCCTAGATTAAAGAATCTTCTGAATATATTTTGTATTCTTTAAAAATAAATAAATATAACTTTCTCTACAAAAAAGTGATGTTTCCTTGATGCTATTCTTCTCTGAGTATATAATTGGTTTTATATCAGAAGATTGTTGTTCTGATTTTGTAACAAGGATACTGTGTGAAAGAAGCCCAACATTTGCACCCCAGAATAACAATGAAATCCGCTGTACATCAGAGAAATGTTTTTGCTTTTCCTGACCTTAGTGAAATTATAATTCATTTCATTGCGCAGAAATCTAAATTTATTTTGATATGAATTATTTATAGATGAAAGATTAATGTTGCAAAGGAATACAGATGACTGCTTATTTATAGGGTAGCAGCACAATAAAGGTGACACTTACATTACATTGGGTGCACCAGGCATGGCTGTGTAAGCCTGTAATCCCTACATTGGGGAGACTGATGACTTTGAGTTTAAGGCTGGCCAGCACTATGCTGCGAGCTCACGGACAGCCTGCACTATGTGGATAGGTCCTACATCACAAAACCAAAGACAAACAAAACAAATTATGTTGGACAGACCTAAATTGGGATACATTTGTATGAACATTTCAGGAAAGGCGGACATCCCACATGTATTACTCAGTGGCTTTCTAACTCTCACATGCTAAATGTAAGTCAGGTAGTCTGGCTCTCAACTACCTGTGTAGTTTGAAGCCTTCATTCCTGCCTCCTTTTCATCCTTTCCTTTTATCCCCTTTCTTTTCTTCTTACTTTCTCTCCCTCCCTTTTCTTCCTTTTTTTCTTTCTTCCTTACTCCTTTCCTTCCAACCCTTCCCATCCTTCTGTCCTTTCTATTTATTGAAACATGCTCAAAATAAGGAACGTGCCTAAATCACCAGTGAACAGCTTGTGATCATCAAGACAGGACACGACCCCTCTCCTACTGCATCCCCTCTTTTCCAGTCGCTTCTTCCACAAGTACCAACCCACCTTCTTTTTCCTGATGGCATAGATTACATTTGCTTGCTTTTAAACTTTCATAAGTAGAACCATTTAAGTATTTTGTATCTGCTCGTTTTCTTCAATATTTTGTAAGATTTAATTATATTGTTTGCTTTATTATTCTTAAAATTTAAATTAATTTTAGACAGGCATATGAAAACAAAAGTTGCACATATTTATGGAGTCATGTTGTTTCAACACATATTTATTATGCAATGTTTAAATAAGGTTAAGCATATCTGCAGTAGTCTCTTGTTATTTTGTGGTTCGACTTTCACAGACTCACTGTTTCACAGGTTTTCAAAAAATATTAATCTAAATTATTTACGGTAGATTTTGCACTGCATTGTGGGATTTTGCATTACTGTACAGTATAGGTATGTTGTTAAAATTAGGTAGTTTTATGAGTTTAGAAAATGGTTAAGAACATTATAAGTTTTTTTTAAAGTGTGGGGAAGGTTTATAAGAGTGTGACAAGTGTTTATAAAGCCTTAATATATATATAAATACTACAGTAAATGTAACATTGCTACTTTGCTGATTTATAACTGGGGTGCCTGGAATATAACTTCCATGATAAGTGAAGGACCACTGTATGTCCTCAAATATTTATCATTTCTTTATACTGCAAACACTCAAATTCCTTTCTTCTAGCTTTCAAAATAAGCAGTACCCCATGGTTAGCTGTCTCGCACTACTGTGCCCAGCCACCAGCACTGCTTACTCCTCTCTAACTATAATGTAGTACCCACTAATCAACTCTCTCTACTTCTCCCCTAAAGATGTGTTTTAAATGATACCTACTTTTCAAACATGTTCTGTCAATTATTTCACATGTTCAAGAGCTCTGCATAGTAACAGGATATACTGTGCTATAGTCCCCCCCCTTTTTTTTTTAAGAGAAAAGGGTTTATTTGAATTTATAAAGATTTATCAAACTTACATACATTGCAGAATATGTAGGGACAGAGCAGAGAAAACCTTTATTCCTTTCTACCCTATCTTCTTCTGCTTCATATTTATTGTCATTGGCAAAGATTGTAGTGCTGCTTTCCACTTCCTCCCTGGCTTAAGGGTTCAACACATGCACGTACATTGCAGATTGCCGATTTCCAGCCTTCACATTTTTATGCAGCTTGTCCTGTTGGGTAAATGCCACCCTGAGGAGCATCAAGTTAGTGAGTTAAAAGTACAAGACACCAAAAATCCACCGAGAATCTCAGTACCTAATATCCCACAGCCAATTAGGTACCACAGCCTTCCTGTCTATGTGTCTCTCCAATCTGTCCTCTCCTAATGCCTTCTTTTAGACTAGCTTCCACCATTTCTTCTAAGTGACGATCTCAGTTCTAAGCCTTGTCTTCAAATCTGCTCACTCCCTCACCAGTGAAATAATTTTTCAATGTCACAGCACCTCAGTCTGTACCTGCTAACAAGGTAAAGGACACTCTCACAAATGTACCATGTAAAGACCTCTGTGACCCTGCCCCCTATAATCTCATTTGTGCTGCTTCCCAACATACTCCATTTCACCTCCTGTCTGAGTGCTCTACGTCTCTGCTTCCCAGCACCTTGTCTAGATCTCTAGCGACACATGTCACATGCTGTATGATGAAGAGCACCCCACCTAGCTGCCTCTGACATTTTTTGCCTGTGCAGTGCTTTTCTCTCCTCTTTTGGTAGCAGAACTTTGGGGTCCATTGGATGGTCTGGCAGTCCAGGTATAGAAGCAAAAGATAAAACAATAAAATTTTTTTCTAGCTTTTTTTTTCAGTTAGGGTTTTTATTAGAGGTAGAAGGTTGCAATCAATCTAAAAAAACATTCAGAGGATCAAAAAATATAAGTTTTAGGGATTCTAGGAATGGTCTGGCAGTCCAGGTATACCTGGACAAAGGGTGGGCTCTTGAACTAAGCCAGGCCAAACAGAAGCTCTTCCTAGAAATTTTATTAGGTAAAATGACCAGTAATGCAGAAGAGATAGAGTTGATTGACTTCTGGGGTGGTCCACTATATTAACTTGCTGCTATCAACACTCTAGGAGTCATGCTCATTCCTAGAATTTATTGAATGCATGACAAGTCAAACCCTAAAGGGCTGACAGTAAGCAAAAAAGTATCAGAATCAATGGAAAGGGCTTAGGGACAGTGCCAACATTATTCAATGGTGGTGGCAGGGTATCTGTATCTTCATATATTCCATTGTTCATTTCATATTTTATGAAATTACATAAGAAAGAATAAGAGCTTTTTCATCATGCTTGAATAAATGTCGATCACAAGGATCCATTCTCAGTGAGCTGCCTTTTTGACTTTTCACGCTGCAGCATGTGCATCCTCTGCAACAGGCTGAGCATGAACGTACGGCTGCAAGGATGCTGAAGGCTACAGGGGTGCCTTCTGCAGGAGCTAAAACTGGGGTTCAAAGCCCACAGAGCAAGGGCAGTATTGCTGGATACATTTGGAAAGCAACCAGAAATAATATCCCCAACTTCAATGAAGAGAGTGTTATATTTCCCATAGATAAAGAGTTTTACTTTTTCTATACTGTTGGAAAATGCTTCAAAAAGGCAAATAACTTCCTGTGGCCATTCAGGTTATCATCTCTACAAGTTGGAATGAAGAAAAAGATCACCCACTTTGTGGAAGGTGGAGATGTTGGAAATAGGGAAGACCAGATCAACAGACTTACTGGAAGGATGAACTAAGGTATCTACCATGGTGTTTTTATGATTTGGTCAGTTAACAAAAAGTGCTTGCTTCCAAAATTTTTTAAAAAAAATTTTTATCCAGTGCAAAGGATTGATCCAAGGACCTTCACATTGAATTGTATCCCCAGCTTGCCTCTCTTCCCTCCCTCTCCTTCCTTCCTTCCTTCTTTCCTTCCTTCCTTCCTTCCTTCCTTCCTTCCTTCCTTCCCTCCCTCCCTCCCTCCTTCCTTCCTTCCTTCCTTCCTTCCTTCCTTCCTTCCTTCCTTCCTTCCTACGTAGAGACAGTCTCTAAGTCATTTATTTGTTCAGTATGGTGGTTACGGTGGAGTTTCAATGTGATTGGCTTTGGCACACTCCTAGGAGTGTATCACGGGGGACTGATTTGGGGATTCATGTCTGTCCCTCACCCCTTCTCCTCTGCTGCTTTTCCCCTACTCTGCTTCCCTGCCATCTAAGCAGTCTTGCTCTGCCATCTTTGCCTGGGAGCCAGGTGATCAGGGTTTGAAACCACAAGGCACTAATCCTTCAACTTGTGGGTGTTAGGTATCACATCTTGGCGATGAAAATTCTGGCGAATACACCTCACTGGGAAGTGAACTTGGAATTCTCTGGCCTCAGCTCCCCAGAGTTCTCAGATTATACCCCTGCATCCTCAACCACAGAGACAGGGGCATAAGGATTGTCTCAGCAAGGAGGGAAGCAACAGATCTGTGTAAAAAACACCATTGCACCTGTTATTTCCATCAACATCATGCTGTCACAGAGCATAAGCAGCTCAGTTTTTGACTAGAAGGGCAACATGGCTCCCAGAAATACTTGATCTAATTGATTCATATCAATATACGTTCTGCCAAAGCTTAGGGGGATTCCTTTATGCCATGGACCATTGCTCTAAAAGTGAACATAAATACCTTTCACCTGGGAGTCAGCCACAGGAATAGCACATCAAATCTTTCTTGTGTCTTTTGGGTCCTTCAGCTAATAATGCTGCTCTTCATATTGAACAGTAGTATCATTGGAGTTCCTGTACTACGCTTGCTGCTAGGTTAACACACTTGCTGAAAGGACTTTTCTGGAGTCAGTGATGGCATTCTTGGTTGTACACCCAAGAGCCTATACCGGATCTTTCTCCTAATACCTACTGCCATTGAGCATCACATGAGATGTTTATCCCATCATCATTTATCATTATCAGTATAGCTATTCTGAGGGATAGACCAAATGCTTTGTTCCCATTGTTGGTTTATTCTGGCATCTACTCAACAATCACAAAGTAACCAAGTGTGGAGCTGGGTATACAAGGCAGCAAGACATCGTCATGTCCAATGCCAGCAAGGTGAGCTTAGGAACTCAGGTCCCTCCTGGCTTGTCTACCTAGGAGACATTTAACCTTGAACAAGTTACCTCTGAATCCCCATTTACTCAGCCAAGAATGATAGTGTTGAATCAGCTAGAAAACTTAGTTTCTCTCTCTTTCTTTCCTCCTGCTTGCTCTCTGAAGCAGTCACATCTCTGAAGCTTCATGGCCCCTTTGGAAGGTATGATTGGCGACTTAGGCTGGATTCTCCTTGGTGAAAACTTGAGCAAAGGTAAGCTTCAATTTATGATATACAGAGAGTAAAATAAATGCATTATAGGGCCAGCAAGATAGCTCAGTGGTCTAAAGCACTTGCTTAGGCAAGCTTAGGGAATCGCAGGGACCGTGGTCCAATCCTTGGCACCACATGCTGTGCTAGCCCCGCCCTTATGACATGCTGAGCTGGACACACACACACACACACACACACACACACACACACACAGAGTATTATATAACATCATCATTTGAATTTGGTACTGGCCTAAAAAAAGGTCTATGAGTACTTCTAGTGGAAGGTTGCCATTTCTTCATCATTAGTTCAATATTACTGCCTTCTTTATAAAAGCTTATCTTTCAAACCAAACTCATTTCATTCACTGGTGTCCCATTCTGTGTCAACCTAACTGTTTTGAGGGTCATCTTTGAATTCCTTTGCACATCACTCTTCATGCACAATAGTTACCAGTCCTACTTATTTTCAATCTGTTGTGTCTGCTCCTTCATTTTTTTGGAAGCTCCAAATTGGAGGCTATCCCAAGATGGCAGAGAGAATACAATCAAAATCAAACACTAGGCTCTCAGTATATTTAATCTTCACAATCCCCCTTTCAGGCAGATTCTATTACTATTCTCATATCCCAGGCAAAGGCAGTGAGCCTCAGAGAAGGCGAGGGTTGTGCAGCGGGTTCCAGCAGCATAAAGAAAATTTAAAGCAAAGCAGCAGGACCTAGAGCCCAACTGTGCCAGTCTGGCTTGTAGCATTCTTGATAGCCTAGCTTGGCCCTGTGCCGGATGTTGTTGTTTTATCTCATTACTCATCTGTATGACCTTGTGAATAAGGTCACTGTCTCGTTTCTGAGATGTCTCACAGCCAGGAATTGGCCCCCAAATTCATATTCTTCTCTATCCTGCAATGCTTCATTGCCTCACACTTGGACTGTGGGCACAACCTCAGGCTTGTCATATGAGCTGCTCCATTCTACAGTACTCCAGATAGGGCTTCTCAGTTAGTTTTCAGAAGATGTTTCTTTAATCCCATCTTTTTCTTGATCAATCTTCCCATTGTCTTCTGTTGGCTGCACTGTTGCTTTTACCCAGGGAATGTCATCTCCATCACTTTGCCACTGGAGGCTGAGTGGGAAGGAGAACTGTGACATCCCACTCTCACCTGACCTCTTGTTTTTCTGATGTCACCTCCTGTGTCTCCTTCACACTGATGTTCTCCATCCTCCTAACTAACCGGCTCATCCTTCATATTTTTGTCCCTTATTTGGAAGGTCTTCCTGTGGGGTTCTTAGTGTACATTCCCTGGAGGACTAGTAGGGAAAATCTCTAAATGAATTAGAGCTGAAATTGTGTTACTATGCTCTAGATGTTCAGGTAATTAAAATCTTATTAGAAATTCATTTTGATTAAACTAAATCTTGTGCCAAGGTAGATGACACCACAGTGAAACTTGGGTATAATTGAGCCTTCAGGATATTAGTTGCATTATTGATCTTGGCATAATAAGATAGAATGAATAAAACAGGACTCATTACATAGGAATGCATCATTCCATTAGAGAAGAGGATTGGATCAGACAGGAAGTTATCAGCTGCCAAGGACAGCCATACAATCAGCTGCCTTTGTAAGTAGTGAGTTTAGTTCAATAGTTGCCAAAGCCATATCTAACAAGGATGGTCAAGTTTGCTTTTCTCCAGAGATTGTATATGAAGTCTCAGATCAGGGATTTAAATTTGTGTCAGTTCTTATAGGCTACTTAAAGCCATGCTTCACAATTAATTTACTTTTGAAGATTAGGGGTAAATGTTAATAGTTCAAATGAAAACATTGTACAACATTATATGTCAAAACAAAAGTGGGGTTGAAGGTATAGCTCAGTGGCTACCTGCATGAACTATGGGTTCAATTCTCAGCATTGCACAAAAGTAAAAAGTAGAATATCCACAAATGCAGGGAGTGTAATGGAAAATTCCATGCTTTTAATAATAAAACACAAAGCACTTTTGGATTGCAGTTAACTCCATTAGCTTACATAGCTAGACCCCTGGGTATGCATGTTGCTCTCCTCTTAAATTAGAAGTGTTTCAGTGGAAAAGCTTGAGAAATGCTGATGTAATGTACTATGGATGTGGACCAAGATGAATTGATATCTGGTTATTGTATGATGAAAGATTTCAGACAAACATAAAGTGTATGAATCATTAAAAAATGACAAAAAGCTGACACTTGCCTTATGTGGACTATGTACAAATATGAACATCATCCACACCAAGCTTTAAAAGTCGGATGTTACTTTCACTGCTTTTAGCTTATTTAACTAGTGTTTCACTACGTACCTTGGAACTTTCCAAATATTATTTAGCTATTATATTTTGGAAGACATACAATTTAAATTTCTGCAAAACAAACTTGCCACGAAACAAGGTCATAGCAGAACCAATCTGTGTCATGACTGCAGTATGACTAAAACTCTAAGATTTAAACATCCACCATCAACATCAACACTTATTCATTTAAAATAACAGCATGTGATAAACTTTCTTCTAGACACCAAGAAAATAAAGATTTTAAAAATTGCTCAAAGGAAGTCACCAAAGAGTATAGACAGGAACACTTGGCAGTATCCTAAACAGATAAAAAGAAGCAAAGGAATACACCAAGCAACGCAGTTGGCCAAGGTGGCCATATCATCACATTAAACAAAGCATAGAAATATCAGACTATACTTGACAGTCTGACTTATCAGCCACACCCCGGATCTTTAAGTGATTTGGTCAATTATTTGTATGCCAGGAAGTGTTCTTATAGCCCATGTGCAAACTTCATGACTCTTTCAGTGTTTATAAAATAAGTAAGAGGGATAGACAATGGTGCCTAGGTTTTGTTGTGGGAGGCTTTCTGGTAATATCACAGAAGCAGACACTTGCAGGAGTGAAGAAATGAGCCATACAGCTACTTGGCAAGAAAACACTGCAAGCTCAAAGGTCCTGAGGCAAGGTCATGTATTGGTTGATTCTGGAGGCTGGAGAGGTTGGAGTCTAGGGAAGCAGGAATAGAAAAACTGAAGAAGAAATCAAACGCAACCTGTGGGATTCTGTGAGTACTTCATAAGGGCCTTGGACAGAAGTGAGCTAGAAATGATATGGAACTCACTACAGGTGGTGACATGTTTTATACTATGTTTTGAAAAGATCTCCCAGGCAGATATGGGGAGAGTAAACTACACATCTATTATTAACCAAACACAGCTTGCGTTAGAAGGATCTTGCATGTGATAAACAAGGTAAGAGGTGATGTTCACTGAACATCCAGAGGAGGAGGTGAAAAATGCTCGATAGTTGAAGTTACAAAGTAAAAGCCAAAAGGATTTTCCCATACAATGAGGGATTTAAGAAAAAGAGAATAGTTAAGGATATTTCCAAAATTTTGAGTTTATATATGATAAAGAATGGAGTTGTCAGGGCTGGCCAGATAGCTCAGCAGATTAAAACACCTGCTTAAATGGATGCAGTGGCTGGTTTTCAATCCCTGGCCTGCCATGCCAGCCCCACCCCTGGGGCACACTGAGACAGTGACTGAGACTGGGTGTGGTGGTGCATGCCTGTAATCCCAGTGCTTGAGAGGCTGAAAAACAGAAAGGTTCACTACGAGTCCGATCTGTGTAATGAGATCCTGTAGACCCAGATACATATACATACATATATATATATATATATATATATATATATATATATGAATGGAGTTGTCATTTATAAAACCAAAGAACAGGTTTGTAGGAGACAGGTTACTTTGAAATGCTTGTCTGATACCTACTTAAAGATGTCTAGCAGTTACTAAATAGATAGTTTCAAGGTCCAAGCTGGAGACAAATTTGGAAGCCTTGGCATTTTAGTGGCATTTTATCTAAAGCCAGGAGGGTTGGAGGAGTTCATTTAAGAATGAGTGTAGATTTTAGAACATCTTAATGGGTCTGGAATGTGAGACATGCAGCACTCCACTGTTCATTTTTATAAAAACTTTACTGAGATAGAAATAAAACAGATATTTAAGGCAACCAAATGGGATGGACTAACAAAGGATCTTGAGAAGGAAGACCAATGAATTATGAGAAGCAAGAGCCTGGTGTCCTGAAAGCCAAGTGATTGCTGCTGACAGTAAAATAAACATAGATATGTGTGCTGAGTTTGGCATGTGGAGGTCCAGAGCAATTTTGATATAAACCTGCTTTAAGTTAGTTTCTGAGAATGAAGGGAAGGAAGCAGAGACAGCAAATGCAGGCAGTTTCTTTGATAATTTTGCCAAATAAGGGAGCAAAGAAGTAGGGTCATAGCTGGAGCCGACCAAAAGCACGCCTGTGTGCTATTTGGAATACCTCACGTGAAGGGACATTTTCATAAAGCTGGAAAGGACAATGGCTCAGTAGTAAGGGAAGAGGGTGCCTGTATAAGCTCTCTACAACTGTCATAACAAAGTAACACAATTCAAATGACTAAACTGAATCGTAAACTGTCTGACAGTGTTAGAGCCTGGAAGTCTAAGATCCAAGCATTGCAGGGGTTTCTTTCTCAAGAAAACACCAAAACTGTGGATGTTGCCAGTGCAGAGGAAGGATCCTGAAGGCTCCAGGCCCAGGTGTGGGAGGCTGTGGTAGTTCTCAAGTAGGCTTTGACAAAAGCATCAGAGACCACAGGGCTCATGATGGTAAGGTTGAGGACAAGGCGTGGATTCCAGTCACCACACTGGGCTGACTGGCCCAGGAAATGAAGATCAAGTTCCTAGAAGAAATTTACTTTTTCCTTGTTCATCAAGGAGTCTGAGATAATATTTTCCTGAGCACATCCCTTAAGGATGAAATTCTGAAGATCATGCCTATGCAGAAGCAAACTTGTGCTAGCCATGAACCATATGAAGGCATTTGTCACCACTGGGGACTACAATGGTCATATTAGTCTGGGTATGAAGTGCTCCAAGGAAGAAATCACTGATACTTGGCTATCATATTGGTCAAGCTCTCCACTGTCTCTATGCAGAGAGGATACTGGGGCAACAAAAGCAGCAAGTCCCACATTGTTCCTTGTAAGGTGAGAGGCTGGTGGCTCTGTGTTGGTACATCTGAACCCTACCCCCACCCCAGGAACTGCCATTGTCTCAGCCCCTGTGCCCAGGAAGTTTCTACATATGGCTGTGACTGATGATGGCTACACCTCTGCAGGGGCTACACTGCCACTCTGGGCAACTTCACTAAGGTCAGCCTAGATGCAACCTCCAAGACCGACACCTACCTAACCTCTGATCTCAGGAAACAGACTATGCTCGCTATGTCTCCTTACCAGGAATCACTGACCGTCTTGTAAAAACCCACAACAGGGAATCTATTACGGTTTGTGTGTGGCTGTCCTCAAAAGCCTCACACAGCCACTGGGGTGCAGTTCTAGAATGTGATTAATTCATGATCCAAGGCTGGGATTTTGTGTCCGACTGCTGTGATCGTGGGTGTGAGTGCTACATCCAACCTGGGTCAGATAGCCTGAAGACAATAGGAGGAGAGAGACTTGCTCTCTTCAGCCATTGTTTCCACTGCTCCTCCCATTGCTCTTGCTGTCTTGCTGTTTTCTGCTGCCATGAACACTGCCGCCCCCTGCCCTGTGCCACTCTGCCTTGGAGCCAGCTGAGTATGGACTAGAACCTCCACTAACTGGGAGCTTAATAAATCAATCTTTCTTTCTTTCTTTCTTTCTTTCTTTCTTTCTTTCTTTCTTTCTTTCTTTCTTTCTTTCTTTCATTTTGGGTGTCAGGTATTTTGTCCCAGAAACAAGAGAAAAGTAACCAAGATACTGTCTACAGAACTCAAACTCCAGCAGTAGTTACAACATAGAGTTTTTACACAAGCAAAATAAAGTGAACAAAATCTGTTTTACAAAAATAAACAAAATAAAGTATAGACAGGGCTTCACTTCTACAGATACTCTGAGAGGATGTAACCCAGGCTTCTCCTACAGATTCTGGAAATTCCTCAGTTTATGGGGGCAAAAATCCCAATATTCACAGGCTTTTATCTCTGAATGTACATCTGTGTTTAAAATTTCCCCTTCTTAAAAGAGCACTAGTTATATCATAGTATAGCCCCACCATACTCATTTTAATTTAACTAGTTATTATACCTGCAATCACTGTATTGCTGTTGGGAAGCACTAGGGTGATTAGGATTTCATCACATGAATTTTAGGGAGAAAGAATTCAATCTGTAAAAAGACCCTATGTAAAGTAGAAAAGCTGGTGTTTTTCAGGGGAGGGAAGTCACACAACATACATGGATTCAAATGCAGACAGTGGCCTCAGTTAGCTCTGGTGGTGAGGTCTAGAAGTTCTCTTCAGAATGCTTTTATATTCTGAGTGAAACAAAAGAATCACCAAGAACAGCATCATCAAGTTAAACCTTGCTTTGTAAACTAACCTATAAATGCTGAATACTGGCATTTCCACTATTTTTTTTATTTCCTTCCTCCTTTCCTTTCCTTTCCTTTCCTTTCCTTTCCTTTCCTTTCCTTTCCTTTCCTTTCCTTTCCTTTCCTTTCCTTTCCTTCCTTCCTTCCTTCTTTCCTTCTTTCCTTCTTTCCTTCCTTTCTCCCTCCCTCCTTCCCTCTCTCCCTCCCTCCCTCCCTCCCTCTCTGTCTTTCTTTCCTTTTCTTCTTTTTTGTTTTTTTGAGAAAAAGGTGTTGCTATGTAGTTTAGGCTGGCCTCAAACTTGTGGTGAATGTCCTGCCTCAGCCTCCCAAGTGCTGGGATTATGGGAATGCACTACCATGCCTTGCAGTTCCACTATTTTCAAGTGTGAATTCTATCTTTCAAGAAAAAAAAAATGCATGCAGGGCTGGCCAAATAGCTCATTATATTCAAGTGCCTGCAAGCACATTATATTCAAGTGCCTTCAATCCCTGGGTCTGCCATGCTGGCCCTGCCCCCAGGGTGCGCTAAGACGGCAACTGTGACTGGGCATGGTGGTGTGCACCTGTAATCCCAGCCCTTGGGAGGCTGTAAACAGGAGAATCACTACAAGTCTGATCTAGTAGTGAGACCCTGAACTCCCTATAGACCCTTTCCTAAAATACAGAAAAAAGTGTATACAGTTCACTGAGATCTAACTATAATTATGATCTGTTACTTATTATTGAGTAATCATGATAAAAAGTTCTTATAATCTGTCACCTACAATGAATGGATGTGTATCCCTGAGATAATGGAAGAAACAAGAGAAAGAACATGGGTACCAGAGAGCAGATGAGACATACAAACTCAGTAACACATGAGAAGCATGTTAGAGTCTGTGTTTTTGAAAGAAAAGAGCTACGTTGAATATGGACTTTCATAACCCCAGAAGAGAGGAATAACACTTTTATCATGCATGCACGCAAACTCAAGTGAGTGCACATTGCTCACTGGACTCACTTGTTTTTTTGATCTACATGAGCTCGTTTTAAGCTCTTCATGTTCGATAGTTGCTGCCTTTGATTTGGCCATGGAGTCTTTGGCAAAAGAAGCAATGTCAGTTCTTCACACCATGCACCTGTGAATGCGAAGTTCGACACGTTCTCTAAGACTAGGTCAAAGATGGCGAGCAGATCGATGACGCGAACAAGAACAATATAACCTCCTTTCAGTGTTTTATTGCTGCTTTACTGAAATCATTTCTGTCCTAAAAGGACTGTTTTCAGGAGCTACACAGTTCTGAATCTTAACTGCTTTCTTGTTCACTTCCATAAGTACCATTAGTATTTCTGTCCGTGTTCTGTAGATAGAGAGGATCAGTGAGCTCTTACACTGGATTGAATGAGGTCATTTCATAAAGGAAGCAAGAATTTGGATTATCTAATTTCTGCAACAGGCCTCCCATTAACATCCCAGAAAAAGGCAGGCATGAACCAAGACTGACACAGGGCCTGCAACCACCTCCAACTCTAGATACAGAGAAACGGAACCATCCATCATGCTGTCAGCTGGCTGCTACCCTGGGGACTGGCACAGATTTTTTTTTTTCTTATTGCATATTTTGTTCATTTTCTTCAATATCACTTTGAAACAAATTGTGAAAATACTGCTACTTATTGCTTCCATCAGGAAACCCATGAACGTAAAAGCTTTGATGTAAAAAAAAAATTCTTGGCAAAGATATTTAAACACTTTTTATTAAGTTTTTTCCTCCAAATTTACCTAGATATACCACCTTGCTTTGTGATAAAAAAAAAATCAATTTCCCTTCATCCTGTTCTCTCCTCATGCATACTGACTGCTATAGCAGCCCCCTGAGTCATTTCTTTCTTTTTTTTGGTGGAACCGGGGATTGGATTCAGGCCCTTGCATTTATTCTACTGAGCTATCTCCCTGGCCCTTATTTCCACGTTTGGCTGTTCCTAAGCACAGGTGGAGACTAAACGAACAACTAGAAGTCAACCCCTCCAGCAAAATCCAGCCACAGTGGCTACTTTTGTTGTTTTAGGAACATGTTTTATTTCTTAAACTGACATAAAGCCATTTTTTTTTTAACTTGTGCACAGAAAAGCACCTTTCTTATTTGATATGATTTCATCCAGTGCTCTGCAGCAGCAAGAAATAAACTTTTCTTACAATTCTTTCAACAATTTAATCCTCCTCTTAAGCTTTTCTGCTACAAGCACTGTTTTGTGGTTATACTCAAGTATTTTTTCAATCTATACTTCTCTAGGAGTCAGAAGTTAGAGCTTTCCATACAAAATATATAAAAATACTTAATATGTGTCCAATGCTGCAACTACAGAACAAATGAAATATATCTATCACCAGTGATTCAGTCAACTGCTTTCACTCCCTTTATTTATAAAACAGAATTACAGTCTTTATCAGAATATTTGTAAGGCATTCTTGTATTTAAATCAAACTTGGATAAACTAAAGGTAACAATCAGTGGCAGCACCATGTTTTTGAAGATCTAATTATTATACCTTCATAATATATAAGAACATCAAGTTACCAATTGGAAGAAAATATATGGAAATGCCAC
>NW_004524667.1:9072660-9100983 GCF_000260255.1 Octodon degus | reverse complement strand
TGTATGGCTTGCCCCTGTCATGTTTCCTAGCTCTTCTCCTTACTCTCTTTTCATTGTCTAGTCCTCAAGTTCTTGCTTTCCTTTTAGTTGTATTATACTTTTCTATTTGTATTTCTTCTTTTGAGTTCTTATACTAGCAGGCATATTTTTTATAGTGGTAAAATATACCTAACACAAAGTCACTCAGATCATTATGCAAGTGACTTATAGCTGCATGATTCAATGGTATCATGTACACTCACATTTGTGAGCCCATCAGCATCATCTGTTTCCAAAACATTTTAATTTTTCTAAACTCAAACTCTCTGTACCCCTGAAGATAATGCCCCATTCTCATTTCCTTCCAGACCTACTTTTCCCCCCTCCATGACTCTGGCTATTCTATTTTCCTCATATTAATGGGATTACACAATATTTGTCCTTTTGTGTCTGGGCTATTTCACCTTCCATGTTTTTAAGTTTTACCCATATTATAGCATGGAACAGAATTTAATGATATTATAAATTTGTATAATATTCACAGTATTTCACATCATATTTTGCTCAATTACTTCTTTGTCAATGAACATTTGGGCCATTTGTACCTTCTGGCTACTGTGAATAATGTTGTTGTGGACAGATGTGTACACGTATCTGTCTGCATTCATGCTTTCGATCCCTTTGGATACATTCCTGGGAGCAGGACTGCTGAATCATATAATATTTCTAAGTCTTAATCTTTTGTGGAATCAACACACTTTTTATAACAGCTATGCCATTCTACTTTCTCATCATTAATGCATGAGGGTTGGAACATTTTTTACACCTTCACTAACTTTTGTCATCTTCCTTTTCTCTTGATGATGCCATCTGTTATTTTTAAAATTGCACTGTATGAATCAATGCACATATAGTAAGACTTATAAGAATGCAAAATATTTTAATTTATTTTACTTATTTGGTAAGGGTCTCATTACACAGCTCAGACTCACAGTGAGTATTCCTCCTGTCTCTACCTCCCCCTGCACTGTGCTGGGATTACGGGCATGAACCATTATGCCTGGGGCCAGTATTGCATGCCCGGAAGCATATAGTACTGGGGATTGAACCTGAGTCCTTGCACTTGCCAGGCAAGCACTTAGACTACCAAGCTATCTCCTCAGCCAAGAATGTAAAGTATTTTTAATGGTCATGAGATCCCCACTGTAACTAAGAGCAAAGAGGTAATACTTGCTACTAAGAGCAAAGAGGTAATACTTGCTACTAAGTTTAATACTCCTAATATATTAAGACTTTTGAGGAAAAAAAAACCCTTAAAAACAAACAGAAGGTTTTAGAAATGGTTCACATTAAATTAAAACAAAAAAGACCTGTTCTGTTAAATTCAAGCGACATCACAAATTGCATCGGATAGTATCAGGGAAAGGTAATAAGAGCACCTATGTCAACAGTACAATTATTTGAATTTATCACAATTTCCCAGAGGTTTATGATAACCTAGAATTGTTTATCCAAAAGCACTGTGCCATTGTTAAGTGTTATGATGTCATCCATAGTTCAGGTTATGCGAACATGTTGATAATTAATTGCTGGCGTGGACAAGCAGCATGTCAATATGCTTCAACTAACAGGGACATATGTATGTTAGTAGGATTGAGGGAAATGGTTATGTCGAGCATTATCTGTATAAGATTCTAGAAAGAAATTCCACGGGATTTGATACTGCTGTTACTGTTTTTCTAATTCATTTAACTCAGTTAAAAACAATAATTTTGTAGCAAGATAAACTTTCCAGGATATCTTTTATTATTTTATAAATACCAGTTCTAGCTTTTTTTTTTGTATTTTTAGGGAACGGTCTACAGGGTGTTCAGGGTCTCACTACTAGATCGGGCTTGTAGTGATCCACCTGTTTACAGCCTCCCAAGAGCCGGGATTACAGGCACGTGCCACCATACCCAGTCTCATTTGCACCATCTCAGTGTACCTTGGGGGCAGGCCCAGGGATGAAATCCCCAGTCTCTAGCATTCTTAAATAAACACAAAACCACTACATTTGAAATATTTGTTACTTCCTTGCTCAGGGATGTACTGAACTGAGGATTACCTTCTGGCTCAGTGTACCAGTTTTCTATTGCCACAACAATGCTGTAAAACAAATAACCAACCTCAGCAGAGTATCGCATCCATTTATTTAGCACAGGAGTCTGCAGAGACTGCCCAGGCCTAGACTTTGCTCAGCACAGCTGGGTTTGCTCAGATGTCCAGATGTCAGCTAATTTTTGAGTCTCAACTCAAAACATACAGGGAACTCTCCTATGTCTCACCCTTTACCAGTTTGGTAGGCACATGCTTATGATCTTGGCAATGACATAAGAGTGAACACAGAAACAGAGAAGTGGTTTTCAAGCCTCTGCCTATGATACACTTGCTAATCTTACCCTGGTGAAGGCAAGTTTTATGGGTTAACTGAGAATCAAGGGGAAACAAAACATACTACATCTACTGAATGGACAAGCTATAAAGACCTAATGAAGACGAGACCAGATACATGGAGGGGATGAAAGATGAAGCCATTGTTCCTGGCAATTCACCTTATTCTCTTTTATATGCCTAGGATTGATGGATTTATTTTTAATCACAGAATTCAATCACAAGCATCATAATAAACAGCTAGTTCATCTCTAGGAATTCCAAGGCAATAAAATCTAACATAGTATCTATGCAGAGTGGCTGTTCTCAATAAATGTTAGAAGATTGAGTTAATAAAATAATAAAGATTTTCCAGGTTATTGTACTCAACAGGGTAATGATTTGCAACTGTATTAGTATAAAGCAAGTGTGTGCTTTGTGAAATCTACATATATACACATTTTCACATGTTAAAACTACCACATCTACTTTATCCAATGAATATACAACTCCTTTGTGCAAAATATTATGGTACAAGCTTAGGAATGTGAAAGAAAGGGGCTAGATTAAAAACCAATTAGAATTCTGTAGAATATGTAAAACATTTTTCAAACAGGAATACTCCATAAGGTTTTATCCAGCTTGGAAGCTCCACATTATTGTTGTAGGTACAATATACATGAGACAAAATATAAGTCCAGAGGAAAGGCATCATCTAGAATAGACAAATTTAAAGGAACAAGAGATCATGGCTATTTGGGCTTGGGAAATTATGTATTAATGAGAGAGGTCATGCATTTGAGATGGTTTAGAAGAGGTGACTTGCAGGACTTTAATAGACACTTGGGCAGTGAAGGTGCAGAGATAGGTGAAATTGGTGTGATTAGAGCCAAGGAGCAGTACAATTTTGTGGGTGTAAAAAGTAAATGTGCACAATCAGTGGGAGATATGCAGGTTAGATATGCAATGTTTATATCCTTTAATAGCAAGCTGAAGTGTACTTATTCTTGTTGATACTCTTGTTTTATGTTTTAGAAAGAGTAATTGGACAGCACAGCATAAAACTCCCCTGTGCAGGAAGAGGAGGTGGGCCAGGAAATCCATAGATTATTCCAACTTTCTAGGTGAAAGGTAATAAATCTCTAAAATAAGATGGTAGCAAGAGAAGAGAGGCTCTGAAAAAGAGAGTGCTCTAGGAAACAGGGGAGCAGCCAGGCATCTTGTTCATTAAACCTTTTCCTTAAGAAACCAAAGTACTTACAACTTTCCTAGATTCTACAGTAAATGGTAGTTCTCCAGTATTTCCCCCAATTTGCTGTTAGTATCAATCTATTCCAAATCTGGGTTTTCCCAAAGACAGAAATATTTCTCTCAGTAATTAACCTTGAAGGCACCACCAAAGTAATGAGAAATTCAAATTGATTCAATATGAAAAACCCTGAGCACTCATTAGAAGCAGTTCACTGGGTACTCATCTTGGGTCAGCCTGAACTTCTCTTTGTGGTGGTTGACCGCAGCCTAAGCTCTTGCTAACTAGAGGAGTCCTCTCTTCTCAGGACAAAGAAGAATGAATCTAGGCTTTTAGAACTAAAAGCAAGTCCCAAACCACCTTATTTAATGTCCTTGGGTTGAGTGGGGAAACAAGAGGCTCAGGGCAAGGCAGTCCAGTGACCCAGCTAAAGGGAGGAGGGATGGAGCCCAGAGCCACACTCTCCTCACCCTCAGCAGGTATCCTGTGAGCAGCACTGATGGCATCAGGCACTCTTGTCTTTTCATACATTTTAGGCAACATTCCAACTTGGGGTATTCAATCAGACTACAGGATTTTTTGAGAGCAGGGAATAGAAGGCAATATAGTAAGGCCAGTGTGGTGTAGCTCTAAAGATTGTAAGATAAAGTTGTAAATATAAGCTTGTTCCTAATTCTCTAGAACCTTACATGACAAGGCAAGAGTTCTGTACTGAAATAGAAAATGTGAAATCACAGAAGGTTTTACAACTGTGTTTTACTTGAAAGTACTGTATTCTCTGAAGTTCTAGGATAAAATCTGAATGAGATGCATGTCACATGATCTTATTACTATGAAAGAATAAATTTCATGAAAATTGCCACAGGCAATTAGATTTCACTTTCAAAACTTCAAAAGTGACAGAAGTTTCTGTTTATTATAATGACATTTCCAAAATATACACAGCACTGTGAAGCAGAATCTTCTGGATGTATTTTTATCTTTCCTTTCTTTGAGTACAGGTTTCTTTGAACTAACGATATATTTTTATTCAGCTATTTTTAGGAGCATTACTAGCTAAATATAGTACTTAAATTTAAAACAAAATGTAATGTGTACTTTAAAGTCTTCCTGAGCTATGATCCATTAATTCTACCCCTGGTTCAGTTAAAGTGTAATAATCATACACATGCAATTTACAGTGCAAAGGAGGACACGATCAGATGATTGTAATGTAGTTTGAAGTGTGTGTTAGTTATGGCAGGGAGCTATGAGGAGCTTTCTGCCTGATCCTGACATTCCTTCACAAAGACGGCAGCTTCACAAAGGCACCGAGAGGGCCTAGAGCAAGGTGGAAACTGTCTAACCTGCCAGGTCAGCACAACCAAGCCAAGACTTTACAGATACAGAAAGCAGAATATCCTCGACTCCAGCAGTCACAGTGGAATATCTGAAATGTTCACTAAAATTATAAATAAAATCCAGAGAGACAAATATACAACATAAAAATCTCAGCTCCTCTCATTCAATAAATATCTTGAGTTACAACTACAACTCTCACAATGTGCATGGTGGCACAAAACACACACTGTCTCTGTCCTGTATCTTCAAACTCTGGCAGGGGAGATGGACAATAAACAGGTAGCTAAGAACACAGAAACCTAACTGGATTAAGGTAAGCATGGTACAGTATTTGATCAGAACTCTACATGAAGAGCTACAAAGGGAACAGGCCTGCCCACACCATATAGTCAGAAAAGACCTCTCAGATGAGATAGCATTTAAAATAAGATTTTAAAAGTGAGAAAGAAGGGGCACCAGGGGCAAAGGCCCCAAAAGGGAAAGGCTGTGGACTGCTCGAGGAACTTCCAGCTAGCTCATGTGCGGGAAGTACCAACTCAGCAGGCCTGCAAGCACTTGGGCTACCTTGCTCGAACGTGTCTTTGTCCACTGGGGGCATGGTCCACAGAAGACAATTTATGCTAACAATGGGAGTTACAGTGGTGATTGTGGGCCAAGTCACATGTCTGGTCCTGGAGCCTTGAGAGACTGAGCAGCTAAGGTCAGTCCCATGGATCCTCCAGGACTATGTGCCTAATCCCCAGGGAAAACCCTGGACACCAGGGTCTGCATGAGCTTCCTGGTTGGCAGTGCTCTGTATGAGCTGTCATATAGTGTTGCTAGGAGACTTGGTAAGTGATATTTGTATGACTATTGGGGGAGGGTGACTGAAAGCTCATGACTGATTTTTTCTGGACTCTGATCTTTTTCCTTTGTTGATTTTAATCTATGCCTTTTGGCCACAATAATCCTTAACCATGCATGTGACAGGTTTTCTAAATTGTAGGAATTGTTTAAATGAACCACTGAACCTGAGCATGTTGTCTCAGAGTCTGTGAGAGCAGAGGGAAATGAGGCAGGAGTTTGTGGCCATGAGAAGCTGTGGATGGGAAGGTTACAGAGGTTAGTGAGCGTAGGTTTTAAGTGCAAAAAGACTTCTCTAAAGGATTTTAGGGCAGTGGATGGCATCTGGTTCACATCTTCCATCTGCATGGCTGCTGTGGGGGAGAAATTCAAGGGAGGTAAGGGTGAAAGCAGGGAATTCAAAGAGCTGCTGTCCAGGAGGAGGCAATGGTGATGAGAGAGAGGGAGGGAGGGAGGGAGGGAAGGAGGGTGAGAGCGAGAGGAAAGAGGAGAAGGGAGGGAGGGAGAGAGAGAGAGGAAGAGAGAGAAAGAGAGAAAGAGAGAGAGGAGGCAGAGAAGAGACAGAGAGGAAGAGAGAGGGAGGGATGGACAGGGAGAATGGGAGGGAGAGGGAGGGAGGGAGGAAGAGAGGAGACAGGGAGAGAGACTGAGACAGAGAGGGAGGGAGGGAGAGAGACAGAGTGGGGGGAGAGAGAGAAGGAGAGAGGGAGAGACAGAGAGAAAGGGAGAGAGAGAGAGGGAGGGACAGGGAGAGAAACAGAGAGAGGAAGAGAGGGAGGGAAGGAAGAAGGGAGAGAGCAACAGAGATAGAAACAGAGACAAAGACAAAGACAGAGAAACATGGCAGATTTGAGGTATACATTGGATATGAAGAAAAATTTAGTACTATGTTGAAATTCAGGAGAGAGGGTGAGACAATCCAGAGAGCTGATGGGTTTCTGACTTAATCAGTTACATATGTGTCACTCAACAAAATAGAAAAGCCTAGGGGAAAGAAAGGTTTATGTGGACTAAAGGAAAGAATAAAAGTCAAATTTCCACATCTTAAATTGGAAATGCTCTGAGACATTTGAAGTGCTCTGAACATGAGTAGATAAAAGATAACTTAGAGAGGTGAAAGTAGATGCACAGGGGAATGATATTTAAAGCCACAGTAACGGTTATGACCATTTAGAATGTGTGCAGATAAGAGAGAGGGCTTCCGGGTAATTCCTGAGGTCCTCTAACTTTCAGAGGTCAGACAGAGGATGAAGAGGCAGCTTACACATCAGAGTCAGTGTTCTGTGCTTTCCAGGAACTATCCAGGATATAATTACTCTCATTCTTTGTTTTAGTTTGTGTGTATATGTGTGTGTGTATGTGCGCGCGTGTGCGAGCAGGGTCTCACTACACAGCTTATTTTTTTTTTTATTTTTTCTCCATAATTTTATTGAGAAACAAATAACACTGAGACAGTTTTAAACCAAATTGGTAGGACAGTTTCAATAATTAACACATTGCATACATTCTTCCTAGTGGTTAACTGCTGTACAAGATGCAGACATGATATCCTATCTACAAACACCATTAGAACAAATCCCTCTATTCATTAAGAGAATGTAACTATATATCTATCCTAATCATTTTGAATACACAGATAGAAAATGGACATTCATCTGTATCCTTTTTTATTAAGTTCCATTATTTGAATATTATAGGTATGTTAACTCAGCAATATAATCTAAAAGAGTCCAGTAGTCCATAATAGTATTGGGCCTTCTGCTTGACTGGCAATGTCAGAAATTGTTGACCTGAGTCCCCTACAGCTCAATATAACAGCATGGCTTTACTTCTTATACTTCATTTTTATACTTTTCTGCTGGATGGTTAAGACCAAGGTAAAGCAGGACCTATACAACAAGAGTTGTAGCTTTTGGGTCTGATAAGGTCAGTGAAATCTCCTCAGGATTTATCCTGAGATCCTATACCTCTGATTGTAGATCCTTTGTCAGTGTCAGCCATATGGATGAGTCACGGCCATTGCTTGGCCAATGTGCTCTCTGAGAAAGGCTGAGAGAATGTTTTCTCTCCATGTGACTCTCCTTAGGCATACCCTACATCATCGATCACTTTCCTCTTTGGCCCCATAAGCTCATTGATCAGATAATTTGGGACACTACTGAGTTGCATGCCATTACAGTACAAGTTCTTATAAGTCCTGAGTCTTAATTGACCTTGGAAAGCTAGGGTCAAAATGTTGGCTTTCCTTGCAGCCCTCCTTTTTCTCTAATTTTGGTTTTCAAACTTAGGTTGTTAACCCTCTAGAAAAGAAGTTGTATGTTATTACCATACAACCTAGGCTGCTAAACTTAACCTCACTATCTGTCTGAATATCAAACATCTTAGGCATAACATGGAACAGGTATTTTTCATCAAGTATTGATATGTTACACTTTAAGTTCCTACAGAATATGATGAAAAAACATTTAAAAATTAGAATATACTTTAAAAATAGACATAAAGAAACTACATAGTTTAGACTCTAGTGATCCGCCTGTTTTCAGCCTCCCCAGTGCTGGGCTTACGGGTGTGCACCACCACACCTAGACTCAATCGCTGGGGGAGGGGCTGGTGTGACATGTGTCAGGGATTGAACCGTGGCCCCTGCACTTGCTTAAGCAATATTCTCACTCTTTAGAGACACAAATTCAAAGACAATTTAGATAATTTCTCTAAATTTTCTTTGTTTTTCTCTTTGTCTCTGTTCATCCCCCCTCCTCCTCCTCTCCTTTCCCGTCCCCTCCCCCTCCTCCTCCTTCCTCTTCTATGTTCAGTTTTCTCCTTCTCCCCCTCCTCCTCCTCCTCCTTCTTCTAAAACCTATATTCAATTTTCTCCTCCTCCTCCTTCTTCTTCTAAAACCTATGTTCAATTTTCTCCTCCTCCTTCTCCTCCTTCTCCTCCCTCTCCTCCCTCTCCTTCCTCTCCTTCTCCTTCTTCTGTGTCATAAGTTTAGAAAGAAAAACAAAGCAATAACCATCAAACAAGAAAACAAACAAAAATATGTAAGTGAAGACATTTCTAGTAGTTATAATTTTAAGAAAATTATTTGAGAAAATTCAAGAAAATATTATTACTGAGCTACAAAAACCTTTCCACTTCTTATTTGAAAATCACAAATATATAGTTGCTCATATTTCAGCCCACTTACTAATAAATAATACCACTCCACGTAAGGAGAGTCACATGAGAAGACACTCTCTCAGGCTTTCACAGAGAGCACATTGGCCAAGCAATGGCCGTGACTCATCCACATGGCTGCACTGACAAAGGTTCTACAGTCTGAGGTACAGGATCTCAGGATAAATCCTGAGGGCATTTCACTGACCTTCTCAAACCAAAAAGCTACAACTCTTGTTGCATAGGTTCTGGTTTACCTTGGTCTTAACCATCCAGTAGAAAAGTATGAAAACGAAATTATAAGAAATAAAGCCATGCTGTTAAGTTGAGCTGTGGGGGACTCAGGTCAATAATTTCTGACATTGCCAATTAAACAGAAGACCCAATGCTATTATGGGCTTCTGTACTCTTTTAGAATATTTTGCTGAGTTTACACACCTATAATATTCAACAACGGAACTTAAAAAAAAATTAGGGTATAACTATGAATGTCCATTTTGTATCTGTGTATTCAAAGTGGTTGGGATAGATATATAGTTGCATTCTCTTAATGAATAGAATGATTTTTTCTAATGGTGTTTGTAAGTAGGATCACAAGTCTGCATCTTGTACAGCAATTAACCACTAAGAAGAATATATGCAGTGTATTATTTGTTGAAACTGTACTTTCAATTTGATTTGAAACTGTCTCATTGCTATATGTTTATCAATAAAACTTTGAAAAGAAAAAAAAATAAATAATACCATAAAATATTGTTCACTAAATCTTTCATTTAGAATTCAAGTTTTTGATTTTTCATTTATACAATAAAGATGGTGGTGTGAAAATTGTGCTTGGTAATGTCCTCAATGGTGCTTCACAATTATTATAGATACTGGTCATCATTTCTCTCTTTAAGTTTTTAGAGAAGGGGCAACACACTTTCTCTAAGTATATAGAAAAAAGTTAAGAGGGTTTTTGTTCCAATTTTCAAGTACAGTAATATGAAGAAGAGATCTAAAATGCATTTTGTTCTGTTGAAGTTAGATGGAATCAAGTGAGTACTTCAGAGAGAAAGTGAGGTTGACCAGAAGCATCTATCAACTCTGTGTTAATTGTATTATGATTCTATTTTTTGAAAGTAACAGAAGGCTGAAAAATGTTCATAAACAATCTTTAAAATATAGTCTTAAAAAGAAACACAGCTTTTTGGTTTTACTTAAAGAGAAACGAGATATGGTCACAGTTGGGGAGCTGTGTCACACCAGAAATAGATATGGGATGGGGACCCCTTTCTCCAGGGACTCGCAAATCCAGCCCTGTTCCTCCAAGAGAGCTCACCCCACCTCCTTTATTTGATGTGACAATCAGCTTATTTTCACAGTGCGAATTTAAAGATCAGCCTGATGCGAGACAGCTCATCTGTCTGGGTCAAGTCAATGGTTGCTTTTTTAGTTAAATAAAATATAATCATCTAGATGAAATGAAGTTTTTGTTTGGGATAAATGACATCCCACAGCTTGTAAATAGTTATAAAAGCAGGAACAATTTAAGAACAAGCTTGCGTGTGTTAGTCTCCACAGCAGTAAACACAGTCAAATGAATATTTACTAAATACTCACCTTAAGGGCTAAAATTGTAGTGCTGAATAAGACAGTTCCCACCAAATAATCTAATGATCTGTCTCTGTAATATTATATATTATTGTGAGTTAAAAATTTTACCTAGGAATTTCATATGCTTTTCACATATATGCTTTCTACTGTTTTCTTTCACTTTTGTTCATATGCTACGAGGATAAGAAGCAGTACCTGGCAGTTTTTCTGTTCCCAACCTGTTCTTCTGTTGCTTCCCCACCTCAAGTAATAGCGGCTCCCCCTTCCCAGTTCCCTCAGCTGGAGCACAGGGATCATCATTTTGGTCAAGCTCCACACAGCACCCATTTGTTTCCCACCAACACTGCCGGAACAGCTGTGGTCCTCCAGTTTAGGTCATCACAGCCACCACATCATCAATCTTCTTGGTTTTTTCTTTTATTTTTGTTTCTGTTCTCAGCACAGTGAATCAAACAATCATATTCCAAAACAAGACTACAACAAACATATACCCATGTCAGCAGCGTCTGGTGACTTCCCAGTTCATGTGGGGCTAATGCCAGTCTACGCAAGGGCCTACAAGGTCCTTCCAGATTTGTTCCCCTCTCCTGCTGGTGCCTCTGCTATCTTTCCCAGAGCTCTCCCTTTCATCTTCTCTGGCTCATTTGGTCTCCAGGATGCTGAGACATGCCTCTTCTTCCACCTTTTGTCTTTGCTAGTTTTTCAATGCATGTCAGCCTGGTTTGTTTCTGCAATCTTCCTATTTAAATTTACCATCTCCAAACAACTCTGTTTTCTCACATTACTTTTTCCATAGTAGTTATCACTTTCTAATACATTATTTTATTTGTCTATTTTTCCCCAGTGGAATGCAGTGTGGGGTAGACAGGGACCTTTGCTTACTAATTTCTGTATCCTTAGTACTCAGAATAGTGTCTGGCACATACTAGGAAAACAATAATTTTTTTTACATGAATATGGTGCTTTCGATATTCCAGATCAGAAAGGGTAGTCTTTCACCTGAAATAACAAATTTTACAGAAGAGATCTCTATCTTAAGAAAAGTTTGGTACAGGTAATATTTTATGCTGATCCTGGGAAATCAAACCAGAGGTGACGGAAATTGTCAGAGCTGCAGGTGGCATAGGCAACAGGTGTAAGCTGGGTTGAAGGCATCTCTGGATGTAATGATGGAACTTTATCCTCAACCACAGAAATGAACATGCACTTGTTTAACCTCAAATTCAACCCTTGCACAGAACATGCTAGAACTCTTCCTTCATCAGATGTGGCCCCTCCACCTAATCTCTGGGCCAACCCTCTACAGAATAACATTTTCAGACCACCAGGAGGAAAGCAGAGAGGAACAGAAGCAAGAGCTGAGCTGACTGACTCAGGGCAGAACTGGCAGCCACTGAACAGAGATAGGTGACCAGGCTCCCTCTGATCACTTGGGAGCCGACAGCTTTGAAAGACCCCGTGAGTCACACTATTCCTTCGCTCAAAATGAATTCCCTTTTTCTTAAGACTTTCATCCAGATCAGAAAATTGGAGCAAATTGCAAGGCTAAAATGACCCAACCTCTGCATTCAAAGAGAGTTGCATTCAACACTGAGTCCCCTCTGAAGAATGAAGGAAGCTTGTTTACTCATGGAAAGAAAATCGTAAGGAGGCAACAACATTGTATTAACAGACTCAGAACTGTAGGTGGTTTTTGGAAGTAATACGTCATATAATCAAGGTCTTTGTTTATAAAATGAACAATAAAATACAGAAATATAAAGCTATTATTTTATCAGTATCAAGACTATCCTTTCTGATCAGTTTTTGCTCTCACTCTCCTTCCACTCCATGCAACTTATATAATTATAATTGTTTCAGCAAAACGTATCCTCATCCATGTCACTCCCTTCTCAGATTGTTCCAGTGATTTGTTATGTAAAAGCAGTGGTTAAATTTTATATTTAAGCATTAAAGCCATTCTTAAAACGTAAGTGCTACTAAATTACAACACAGATAAACGTAGAAATGTTCTGCTTTGAGAAGAATGGAGGCGAAGAATATGAAATTCAATTCATCAGGTTTATGTTGCTCTGTCAACAGTACATGCTGCATCATGTATTCGGAAACATTAGGGCTTAGTTGAGCAGTTTGTAAAACTCTGGCCTGAAGCCTTAAGTAGCTTTGTTTTACCTTGCTAACCTTTAGTTCTCTCTGCGCTGCCCTGCCCTGCCCTTTCCTCCCTTCTCTTTCTCTTCCCCTCCCCTCCCCTCCCTTACCTCCACCCTTTCCCTTCCTTTTTCCTGACTCTACTGTTCAAGATCTTCCATAAAAGACAAGTCCAAAGAATAATTTCAATACTTTCTAATATTGTATCTAACATATATTCAATCAGCCCTCTACTAACTCTAACCACCCTCACTTTTACTTAGAATGCTTCCTAACTCATTCTGCCACATTTCACATCATAAAAACTGGGTAAGAATCAGGAGCTTACTAATTCTCTGAAAGCTAGACAGGTTATAGAACCCCCTATAAGAGCTGAAAATAGAAATACTTAATAATGCTGTTATGAGCTAACCCATGTGAGAAAATTGGTACTCGACCTAGAATATAGAAGTGTCCCATAAATGCTGGCTGTATTCCATGCCAGAGACAACCTTCATCTTGAGAAGGAACTCAGGTGGCTCAGAGCTGATTCTGCCTCCAAAATGATCATTCTAAAGATTTTCACATGACCAAACATCGCACCTTGAGGACAAAAGGCAGAAAATTGGGCATTCTTTGAATCCAATTCATAAAATACCTGACTATAAAAATTCCACATCCTGTTCTTTTTTACTTTTAACAGCTGAACTTAGTGAAGAAAGCCAAAGCCCCTTAAACCCTCTTATGATTTCCTTGAGCTTTTCAATGCAGGGCAGATCCAAACCAAGGATGGGTAACAGCATTGCTTCCTGTGGCCTCTGGGGCTTTACAGGGACTAGGACTGTGGAATAAAATGCTTATTCAAGAAAAATGAGGAATATTGTCCACAGCCTGTTCCTGCAACTTGTCCACTGCAGAATCACCCAATTGGCAACACTGATGTCCTTATTTCTAAAAGCAGACAGACAGGCACTGGGGCTCCCAGAGCTCTAGCTTATCAGCCATAACCTCCAGTGGTCTCAGTTCAAATCCCAGCATTGTTTGATGTTATTATGCATTTCATGATGTAAGGAAGTAAGAGTCTCGGTCCCTGTCCCCCACCTTCATTGAGGTCTGTGCTGGTGGTTGTCTTGCATTGGTTTGATTCAGGCTAGAATTTTTCTGAGTGCCCTCTTAAGTTTGTGTGGTTGTCAAGCCCGGAAATATAGTTTGAGCAAAAGTCAATAATCAGGGGACATGGAGGAGCAATACAGGGTCATGATGCTCAGAATTGTATTGACCCTAGAAATTGGTGCCAGGAGGTAGCAGTGCCTTGTCACAAAAGTGAATGTACTGATGGTCAGGTTAGGATTTTTTTCATTATCAGAAGGATGCCCTATGTGATTAGTACAAAGAACTAATTACTGGAATTTCTGCCCCTCCGAGGAGAGATCAAATCCTTGAGAAAATTAGCCTCATTGCAAGTGAAGTTACAATGCTGTAATAATGGGTTACAATGCTGTTACCCATCCTTGGTTTGGATCTGCCCTGCATTGAAGCTGGAGGTCTTGAAGCAATTTTAATGGAAGCTAGACACAAGAGCAAAGTATCAGAAAATATATCAAAACAAAACCCCTCACAAAACTGGATGTCCTTAATAAAGAACTGTAAGACTAGATCTTTACTTTAGCTTAAAATAGAGATGTTAGAAAATGACATGGAGAACAGAAATCTAAGAATTTAGAACAAGTGGAGCTGATGCTTGACACTGCAAGCGAGATTTATTTTTTAGAAGACATATCGACATGCATGCAGTTTCAAGTACCTGCAAATAAAAGTCTTCAAAGCGCGTTAGAAAAACAGGGAGCAACTTCATAAAGCTAAAAGATGACATAAATGAAAATCACCTGCTTCCAGGAAACAGGAAGCTGATTTCCTAAGAAACTGTGGGGTGGAAAGAGAAAGCGAGCAAACATGTCAAGCAGAATGAAAAGGTAGGAAATAGTAAGGTGCCTATGGAACAAGCTTAAATGACGAAGTCAAAGAAGATTCTGGAGGACCAGAGATAAGAGCTGGGCTGCTTTCCACGAAGATGCCGTGGTGCACAGTGGGAACGTGAAACGGGACGTAACGGCTGCATCAGAGAACTGCAACCTTTTAAACAAGGGCACAAAAGGAATTGTAAAGAACCAAGAGATACTGGTGAGTCAAATATACAGTTAAAAAATAAAAGGTTATAACTTAATTTCATCCGTTTATTTCTTAAAATAATTTAGGTGCTTAAAGGTCATATTAAAAGTCTCGAATCGGGGAAAGCATTCTGGTAGTGAGAAAAATGCAGTTTGAAAAAATGCAGTTAAAAAGGGAGATGAAAAACTTCACTTAAAATTTTATGGCCTTTCTCAGCTGCATAAAAATGAAATGAATTTTCACCCAATATCCAATTTAGGATGAGTTTAAGCCATAGAAAAAGAGGTGAATCTATCCAAAGCTGATGACAAGATCAGCCATCCATGGAAAGAAATACAAGCCAAATTTTGTTGAGAAAAAGTCAAATAAATCACTGAATATTATCAAATCCAGTTTATTTCCCTTGGAAGAAAAGTTCTTGGTAATAGTCTGAGAGCTCATTTGGCTGAGAGAAACCTCATTTAACTTAAGAAAATTCATACATTAGAAAAAAATATTGCAGAATAATTTAAACATTTTGAAGGCATAATTATGTGCTCTTGTTGTTGGAAATGTGTTTGGCATAGACTTGTCAGAACCTCCAGGGGATTTCCAAAGGAACAGATTTCCAAGGAAGAATAGATATCTGGTAGTGAAAGCAAAAGGGAAAGGGAAGCAAGTCCAGCATGCCACATGAACCATGACATACCATGTGCACCATGTGAACCTCCCCTCATACATGGAATTGGAACCCAGGACAGGATCTCCTCATTCAGTTACCTCCATCCACCATAGGTGCATGCCAAACCTTCTCCCGGGACCCCATCCCCTGATGGACCCTGAGCACCTTCTCTAATTTAGTTCTCCCACCAACGGTCTTCTACCTCTACCTCAAGACCGGATGTTAGTTAAGGTTCTAGGAAGCATGCCTTGAAAATGCAGTGCCTTTAGCTTTCATACGTTTGAAAGCAAGGACAAATCTCCCTAAGGATCCTATCTGTCCATGGAGTGACTTCACTGGTCCAACATATCTGCTGCTGGCCACAAGAAATATCTCTATACTATGCTCTGGACTTTTCCCTCTACACAGCCAGAAAACAGAAGTCATTCACTATCCAAGTTAATTAACCTTCTGAATCCTCCTTCTTAAAGGTTCTGAGGTGTAGCAAGATGGTTTTCTCCCAAAACTAAAATAATTTTGATATTTTCTCTTTAGTAACATTGGCATAAAATGGTTACATAATGGTTCGAATGGCAGCAAGATACAACTATAATTCTTAAGATGTTTTATAATTATAGATTATTGAAATATGACAATTTAATGATATCCATTTAATCTATTTGTAGGCAATATAATTAAAGTATTTTTATTGTTAACAAGTCCACCAAAATCATCCAGAAGCAGTATGATTTTTTTTCTTTCTCCTAAAATAATGTTGAAGTTTTCTTTTTGGTTCTATTGGCATAACTGAATGACGATTCAAGAGCTCAAATGGAATGGCAATAAGATTATCATTACTACAAGAATATATTATAGATGTATACTATATAAATGAGAATTTTAGTAAGTGGCTCATACCTTATTTGATTTTGACATAGTTTATTATTATAACTATTTAACAAGTATCTTCTAATTTACAAACATAAAGTTGTTTGTTTCTCTTCCAAAGTAATTTTGAAATTCTTTGCATTTACTTTTTACTTCTTATGGTTAAATGATTACAAACTGCTCAGTGTAAACTAGGTAGAATTATAATTCTTAGGATAATGTTTTACACATTATTTAAAAACAAAGTTCATAAACAAATGTTTAAAGATAGTTAAAAGTTTAAAGATAATATTTCAATTTCAATAAAATATTTCAGTATTTGAAGATAATATTTCAATTGCTGTTGTTTAGTAAGTCATTTGTGATATGAACAGTAGTGAAGAGTTTTATACAAACAATCTCACAACTGGAGATACTTGGAACTCAAAGTCTATTTCTGAATAACTAGGCTAAATTTACTGAAGACTAATATATTTGACTAAATGAATTTGATTTTAAAAATCCTATCTTTAAAATTTTACCTTTAAAGATTTCTTTCTTTTGTTTTTTCCTATAATTTCCATCTATCAACTGTAAAAGTACTTTGTATATCTTTATATATTATCTTGATAAATCCTCCAATAATCCATCATTCTCATAGGTTGTATTTTATGTGTGAGAGGGGAGGCTGTATTTCCATGGATGTACTTTGCACTGTCCCTAGCATAATATTTTGAACATATGAGTATCAGAGGTAGCAGATAAAGATTTGTTATTTTTTAAAAATAATTTTATCGAGAAAAAAATAGCAATGAGACAGTTTCCAAACCGATTACTAGCACAGTTTCAATAATTAATACATTGCATATTGTTGTCTTAGTGGTTATTCATTGTACAAGATGCAAACATGATATCCTGTCTACAAACACTATTAGAATAAATCTCTCTATTCATTGAATTAAGAGAATTCACCTGTATATCTGTCCAAACTATTTGAATATTTAGATACAAAGTGGTCGTTCATTTGTATCCTCCTTTTTTGTTTAGTTTTGTCAGAGAAGGGTTTTCCATTGTCATTTAAATATTACAGGTATGTGAACTTGGCAAAATATTCCAATATAGTCCTGTATTTCATAATAGTAGTAGGTTTCCCATAAGACTGGCAATGTCAGAAGTTGTTGACTTGAGCCTTTTACAGCTCAGCATATTAATATGGATTTACTTTTTATACTTCTTTTTTATACTTTTGTGCTGGATGGTTAAGATCAAGATAAAGCAGACCTATATAACAAGAAATGTAGCTTTTGTATCTAATAAGGTCAGTCAAATCCCCTCAGGATTTATTCTGAAACCCTGTACCACAGTTTGTAGATCATTTGTCAGTGTCAGCCATGTGGATGAGTCACAGCCATTGCTTGACCACTTTGCTCTGTGAAAGCCTGAGAGAATGTTTTCTCTCCATGTGACTCTCCTTAGGCATATTCTACATCATTGATCACTTTCCTCTGTGGCCCAATAATCTCCTTGATCAGAAAATTTGGGACACAATGAAGTTGTATGATGTTACTGTGCAGGTTCTCCTATGTCCTGAGTTTTCACTGACCTTGAAAGGCTAAGGCCAAAATGTTGGCTGTTCTTACAGCCCTTCTTTTTCTCTAATTTTTGGTCTGCAATCTGAGGTCATTAACCCTCCAGAAGAGAATCTTATTGTTATTACCCTACAACATAGGCAGTTGATAAACATTTATGAAATTGAAGTAAAAGTACTGTGCTTTTAGTTAAGCGAATTTGAAAGCACACTGAATAGTGCACATGGCCAGGGATGGGTTAGAAGGCAGAGATTTTGTCTCACACACACTTACAGAAATGGACTGCAAGCATTTTTTATTTCAGACAACAAAATCTCTCTCCTCTTCTCTTTCCAGAACAAGAAAACTAGTAAAACTAAGCCCTGGCTTGATGAGCCCTGGACATTTCGAACATTTATTAAGAGAAGTACTTACAATTATAAATATGCATCTTTTACAGTTCAGAAGCATCTCCTAGTGATCCAAGAGCAATTCCCACGAAGGTAACAGTAAAGGGATAAGATCCTGATCTGCAAGACTCTATGGGAGAACAGAACTAGCCAACAAACAGAAGTGGCCTCTGGTTTCCTTTATATTGAGCAACACTTTGGACTTTTTACTTCTCTGACTTTGAGCTGTCATTCTCCTTTAGTTGTTTGCTTTGGCCTTAAAAATCACTCAGCTCTCTTCATGTTATGTTTTCCACTAACTTGGCTGTAGAGAGCACATCTGATGTAGGGGTTATGATGGGAATGGCCATCTAGGTTACTTCTCAGGGACATGAATGCTTACTTCACCTCAGCTTGCATTAGTGTCTGATAGATGACCTTCTGACATCAGAGTCAAAAACGCTATCCCCAGGTCATGATAGCACTGCCACATTCTGATCGTGTGTCCCACGAGGATGAATATGCAGACCACTGAGTACCTCACCTTTGGTCACCTCCCCAGCACCTTGACCCACCTTGCTTCCTCATCCTTTATATAGGCATCTCCAACCCTATCTCAGGAAAGGCAGATTTGAGACTGGAGTTTTCCAACTCTACCTTCAACCACTTTGTGAATAAATTCTCTTTTAAAAACTTATTGTTTCCATGATTGATGCACTGCATGGCGGGCAAATTGGGCCTCCTTCAGTCATATGAGTTGCTGTGTGTATGGTTTAGATCTGGATGTCCACCCAAAGCCTATGTATGTGGAGTTGGGGCTGTGGGGGCAGGCTTTGTGCTGAGTGCTGCTGGGAGATGATTGGAAGAGGCAAGGCTGTGGGGCTGTGCCCAGTGAGGTTCTGTGTCCCTCTCCAGCTCCTCCTTCATGCTCTGCATCCTGCCACCATGACTGAGCCACTTTCTTCCCTGCCAGGCCATTTCTCCAAATAATTTCTGCGCCAAACATCATTGGAAACTTCTAAGGCTGAGAGTAAATGCAAAAGCTTCTCCTTTAAGTTGCAGATTTTGTTCCAGTGATCAGAAAAGTGACCAAGACACTGAGGTTAAACAGGTCCTGATGAGAAAATATGGAGGTAATCAAAGAAACCTACACCACAACTGAAAAACTATAGAGGTTCCCTATGGAAACAACAGCGCAGTATTATCTATAAATATATTATGTAGTCTTTTATTCCTTAATATAAAACTTTCTGTTACTACAACATGAAAGTTTTAAGCCATAACGCTTGGAAAAGGTGAAAATTATGAAAATCTGAGATTCTCATTATAATACTACAGATTTTTGTACATTTTTTACAGAAGAAAAGAGCCCTGGAAAATTAGGCTAGATATGATGAGATATTATATAGTACATCTAGGTGAGTTACATTATGGGAAAGTCTTTACTTTTGCATTTCCTGACTTTTGTATATTATTATTATTATTATTATTATTATTATTATTATTAATGTTGGAATATTGACAGCAACTTCACAGAGTGGCAAATATGGCTTGTGCCTTGGGGTTTTTGGCATGTATTAGACTGAAGAAATATTTTACAATAAAATACTCAACTCTGAAGACAGGTGACTCTTAAAGGTGAAGATCTTTATCTTTAAGATACTTATATCTTTCCCTTGGAATCCTTCCTAACTCTTTGCTCTAATTTGTGTACTTTGTAACTTGAAGATCATTAAAAAAGTGAAGAGAGATGTCAATTTTCCTAAGCAATAGTTGGTTCTGAGGTTCCAGCCATACAAAATTGAAAGTACAGGGATAAAGAAGTGTAATAAATGAAAGAAGAATTAATAAATTCTTGCATGACTGCAAGAATTAAATTAAGGCTCTTCATTGCCATGCGTCAGCTCACCCTAGCTCTCTTCCCTCTCTGTCTGATTTGGGCTAGAAAGCCTCCACCACTTAGAAACCTCGGCTGACCTTCACACCTGACTACACAATCCCAAGGGCAAGGAGTGTGCCATACTGAGCTATGAGTCACCACATCTAGCTCTGTGTACTCAACAACTACAGGTAGTGGATGGATAAGTAAAAAAAAAAGGAAGACTGAGTCAGAGGCAACTTCAGCTTACAAGTTTAAATGACTTATAATGTCATCCCTTCTTCTATTCATTGTCTTAACCATGATGATAAGTACTTTTCACCCCTTCAGTAAACTTACAAATATAAGCAGAAAGCCCAAGGTATCTTGATTTGCTTGCTAATGGATTTAGGATTTAACTTATGTATGTCTCCTCATTCATTAATTCCCTGACACACTCATATAGACAGAGAACCTCCCCTCCCCCTCCCCATCTTACTTATTTCCTTGGTGCTGGGACAAAATACCTGACACCCACAAGTGAAAGGAGAAGTTTATTTTGTCTCACAGTTTATAAAGTTTTCATTCCATAGTGGGCTGGTTCCAAAGCAGGGCAGTATGGCAAAGGGGCATCAGAGAAGGGAAACAGTCCACCATATGGCAGGCAGGAAGTAGTGACTACTCAAGGGGAAAGGAGGGAGATAGATACAAATGCAGATGCAGACGTAGATGCAGGTATAGATACAGATATAGATATAAACAGATATAGGGGTAGGTATATCTCCAGGTCATATCCACACTGACCCTTTTCTTTCCACCAGATTTTATCTCTCAACATCACATGCAGCCATCAACCCATCAGTGAGCTAATCTAGTGAGGATTCTCACACACCTATGATCCAATCACCCCACCTGTGAGCACACAAGACTGGGGGATATTTTATTTAATTTTATTTATTTATTTTTGGAACCAGGGATTGAACTCAGGCCTTTGCACTTGCTAGGCAAGTGCTTATTCTACTGAGCCATCTTCCTGGCCCTGGGGGATATTTTTTATTTTTTTATTTTTTTATTCTTTTTTCCCCATAATTTTATTGAGAAACAAATAACAATGAGACAGTTTCAAACCAAATTGGTAGGACAGTTTCAATAATTAACACACTGCATACTTTCTTCCTAGTGGTTAATTGCTCTACAAGATGCGGACATGATATCCTATTACAAACACCATTAGAACAAATCCCTCTTTTCATTAAGAGAATGTAACTATATATCTATCCTAACCACTTTGAATACACAGATACAAAATGGACATTCATCTGTATCCCTTTTTTTGTTAAGTTCCTTCATTTAAATATTATAGGTGTGTAAACTCAGTAAAATATTCTATAAGAGTTCAGTAGTCCATAATAGTATTGGGTCTTCTGCTTCACTGGCAATGTCAGAAATTGTTGACCTGAGTCCCCTATAGCTCAACATAACAGCATGGCTTTACTTCTTTTTTTTTCAAAATTTTATTGATAAACAGATAGCAATGAGACAGTTTCAAATCAAATTGGAAGTACAGATTCAACAAATAACACACTGCATATATTCTTCTTAGTGGTTAATTGCTGTACAAGACCTGGGGGATATTTTAGATATAAGCCACAATACTTTCTTCATTTTGTATCTTTTTTTCTTTTCTCATAGACTTTTCTGTCTTATCTTTTTATTTCATGTTGCAAGATTAATTTCTTAAAGTTCATTAATTGATTTTTAAAATACCCATACTCATGTTCACTACCTTTCTATTTCACATTCCTTTTATAAGGCAAATGAAGATAAAAAAGAAAAAGTTAATAAGAAAAAGGATCTGAATTTATTAAAAAATCAACATACCTATTGTTTTCATCTTTTAAATGACCATTTGAAATTATAGCAAAATATTTTAAGTCCCTCTGATCTTCAGATAGCACTTTGTTCTATTGGTGTTGGGTGTCAGAATACCACTGTACTCATTAGGTGATGCTTATCTGCCTCAGTTACTGTTGTACACTTAAAGTAATAGATTAAAAATTATGTGGCATTCTTTATACTCTGAAGTGACACCCTTTAATCATCACTTTTTAAACAAAATGTAAGATAATGCTTATAAGGTATGATCAAATTTTATGGTGAATACTTGTTTTTTAAAAAATGTACTATGGAAAACCACACATTACCATTAATCCTCTTCAAAATACTCCCCCCCCAACACACTTATTCCATCCTTTTGCCAATTTTGAAGCAGTTCTAAGAGTCCTCTTTCACGAGTGCCTCTAATTGCACAGTCATGGGCACCTCGATGACCTGAATCAATTCAAAACATTTATCTTCGATGGTCATTTTGATTTTGGGAAAGGGCCAGAAGCTCTCAGTGCCAAATCCTGTGAATTAGGCGGATGAAATGTCACAGTAATGTTTTCATTTGACAGAAATTGCCATAAATGCTTTGAATCAATTCAACCATGAAGACACAAAAAGGACTTCAAGCCAACCATGAAGACATAAAAAGGACATCCTTAACTACTTCAAAACATGACAAGAATGATGGGATAGTTGTGTCCAAAGCAATGGGAACATTTTGAAAGGAAGCAATGGCAATGTATATTTTACTGTAATGATTTTTAAACATTCTTTATTCAAACATTCACAATATTGTGTAATCCTATCTGATATGATTTGGTAACCCTGAGTTATATACCATGGTCATATACTTGCTCTTAGTGACAATACGGAGTAGGAAGTGTATTTGGATCTTTTCTACTTGGAAGATGAGATCTACTGTGAAACAGAAGTGAAGGGAAAACCCTTGAATTTGATGGTAAAGCCCACTCAGTTTTGGCTTTGCCTCTTTCTAGGTGGGCTTGTTACTCAGTTCTGTGTTAATGTAACAAAATATCTGAGAAAATTACCTTGGAAGAGGAAGGGGTTATTCTAGCTCCCGGTTTCAGAAGTTTCCACTGCTGTGGGACTGAGATGAATGTCAGAATGGTGTGCTGGAAGGACTTGACAGAGCAAAGCCATTTACCTCATGGTAGTTAGGAAGCAGAAAGAATAGAATCAGAGCAAGAAGAGCCTGGGGATAAAATATGCCC
This sequence comes from Octodon degus, assembly GCF_000260255.1. Lineage (NCBI taxonomy): Eukaryota > Metazoa > Chordata > Mammalia > Rodentia > Octodontidae > Octodon > Octodon degus. The sequence goes on along the minus strand of NW_004524667.1, from coordinate 9,077,669 downwards.
TCAGAGGCACTTCCTCCATGAGTTACTTTCTCCAATTGGCCCTGCCACTGAAAAGCCCAGTCAGCTATGAACTCATCAATAGGTTAATCCATTAACGATTAATCCTAATGACCCAGTCACGTTAGGCCCCACCTTTGGACGAGTGTGAAGTCCTCAATACATGAGTCTTTAGAGGATGCCACATGTGTAAGCCATGACATTGAGTGACCTCGTTTTATCTAAGGCCATGGAATAGAGAACATAATATTGACCTAACAGAGGCATTATGAAAAGTAAACAAGATGGCACACCCTTCAAATAAATTTGAGATTTAAACAGCAGTAGTCTTGTGTTCCTAGTATTTCCTTTTCCTTTTTAAACTCCCCAAGTAAACATTTGGCAATTATTCTGTTAGAAACAAACAAACAAAAAATTCACATATAAATTTCTCCTTGGACCATCAACCTTAAATCCAAGTTAAAATTTTTCTCCTTAGAAATATCTCTTCATTACAAATTCAACAATTACAGTATGTACTATGCATCAGACACATATGCCAGGAGCATATATTTTTTCTGTAAAGGGATAGATAATAAATATATTAAGCTTTGGGGGTATTATGGTCTGTCATGACTATTAAACTCTGTTGTTAGAGCACAAAGATGTCATAAACACTATATAAATATATGGATTTGGCTATGCTCCAATAAAGCTTTATTTATAAAAATGTGACAGGTAACATTTGGTCAGGGAGATACAGTTTGCTAACACCTCTAACAGGCAACACTGGGATGAAGAAGGCAAAATCTCTAACTTTACGGAGCTTGTCATGTTCTAGTAGGGAGAACAACTAACAAACAAGCAAAAAATAACACTCAATGCAATGGGGACATGGCGTCAAATTGCTGTGAAAAGAAATAAAAGCTGAATAAGAGAATCAAGAATGAGGGAGATAGGGACACTATTTTAAATAGGGACAAATGGTCTGTCTCTCTGAGAGATCAGAACTGTAATTGAGAAGGAATGAATAAAATTAAGAAGTGATGCGGTGCCTGCCAGGTGAGAAAGCCTCAGGGTAGAACCTGCAGGTGCAACAGGTGGCACATGGTGCAGTGAGTTGAGTAGTGGCCCTCCAAATCTGTAAAACTGGTGACTTAGAAGATGACTCTACTTGGAATGAGAGTTTCTGCAAATGAAATCAGGCTGAGGATTTTGAGTTGAGATCATCTTGGACTGGTGTGCCCTAAACCCAATGACAAGCCCTTGAAAGAAAAAAAAAAAAAAAAAAAAAAAAGGAGAGGGAAGAAGGCCACATGAAGACAGGTACAGCTACAAACCAAGGAACGCTGAGGATTGCTGACAGCCTGCAGAAGCATGGAGAGGAGGGGGCACAGAATAGATTTCTCTTCCAAAAGTAATTGATCTTGCCAAACTGTCGATTTCAGACTTCTGGTTTCTCTTGGGAGGAAATAATTTTTTCCTTACAGAAACAGAACAATCAAGAGTTCTTTATTTTAAGCTAATCACTTTGAGGTGACTTGGTAAGACAGCCACTGGAAACTAATACAGATGGAAATAAGCATGGTGTGCTCTACGAATAGCAAAATAAGTCACATTAGCATATTCAAAACAGAAAGTCAGCTGAGACAATTAAAATACTTCAAAGCCAACATGACAAGAGTATCCACCAACCAGAATAGACCCTAGTCATTACTTCTTCCGAATGTTAATTGATTAAATACGGGCTTTAGAGGTCAGAGAAAAGACTGAAGAGACAGGCAGGGGACAGATTGGTGGCCAAGAAAGGGAGTTTTCATTCTAGTCTAACTCTAAATGGATGCCATTGGAAGGCATTGAATAAGGAAGATTTCAGAAGAATTATTCTAAATGTCCTGTGAGTAAAAGATTGTAGTGGGAGAAAAAGAGAAGAAATAGAACAATTAGAAAGCCCTTGAGGTATTTAAGACATGGAAGAATAGTAGCTGGGCTCAGGGCTGCCACACAGGCTTTTTCTGATTTTACACAGCACACTCCCCGGGTGCAATTGGAGCATGAACATCATGGTCTTGTGTATTTATTCCAATAGCTTTCTGGAAGATACATAGTGATGTTCCTTAGAGAAAAACACATTACAGCACTATTCCAATTGATAGTTATGTTTTGAGAAAAAAATGCTTTTGAAAATTTATACCAGGGTCCTGTATAGGCTGATGTTACTCAAACCTTGGATGACAAGTGGTAAGAAGATATTGAAAAAGTGTCATATTCAAAGTCAGTCGTAGAGGTAGAGTCAGTGGACTTGCTAGATCAGAGTCCAGATGAAGCACTGCTTTTCTTCACTCAAGCCTCTGGGTGGTGCATCATTTAATGAGATGGAGCAGCTGGAATGATGATTCTTGATGCAGCAAGCAGGTCAAGATGGACTCGAAGGTTTTGCTTCTTCCTGTTGGTGCTCAGAGGCTCATTTGACACCCAAATAAAGAGTGTCGAATTGAGTAGACAGCTGTGTATGCCAAACTAGGAGTTAATTTCTTATAAGTTTGTCTCAAGCAGTATTGTCTCTAGAAATAATTCCTTACATGAAAGGTACCTTGGGTAATGGTCTAAGGTTGACTGGATGAACTGGCTGCAGATTTAGTGCTCAAAGACAAAAAAATAAAAGCATTTTCTAAAAAATGCTCAGAGTTGACTATGATTATGGTGTAAAATTTATTGTGGAAGAACCACATCTGGGCTTCCAGCCAAGTCATTGCTGAACATTTTATCACTGGCTTGTGTGGCTCAACACTGGCTTCATTGACTTTGGGGGGCAGAAAGTCTCTGTGGATGTTAAAGTTAAGTAATGCTTAACAGTAGGGGTTTAATGAGTTGTTTTAGTGTTGGATGCTAAGTTTTTCAAATCCATAATTCCTCTTCAGTTGCTTTTGTTATCCAACACCATCTTAATTGAAACACAACTTTTGAAACAACTCCCAAGAGAAAAATGTTTATTATTATTATTCCTTTCCCCAAATAGCCTCTGTGAGAATTATTCACTTATAGAAATAATGACTTTAATCAACTAGGTAAAATTAATTATTAATGAATGAGAAAATTTTAATGTAATCACTGTATAAGGCTTGTTGAGAATGAAATATGACATAAGTATGCCTGTTGAATAAAATCTAAACATCTTCACATTGGAAGAATAGTTTTAAGGTCTGTGTTGTCTCCTCCTCATTCCCTATCTCTGTTCATCAAGGTTTCTCAATGACTGATACACAGTATTACAGGAAAAGGCATTTTTTCCGAAGCTTCCTTTTCTTTTTCTTTTAATGTATTTGGTACAGGGTCCCATTATGCAGCTTGGACTTGTAGTGACCCTCCTGTCTTTAGCCTCCCCAGGTTTGGGATTACAGGCTTGTGCCACCACACTGGGACTCCCAGCGCAGCACACCTGGGGGTGGGGGTGGGGCTGGTGCGGCCTGTGGTGTCAGGGATGGAACCCGGGTCCTATTGCTTACCTAAGAAGGTACTTAGTCCATGGAGCTATCTCACCAACCCTTAGAGATTCCCAGTTTTGGGACAGGCTAATTCTAGAGTTTAGAAAAGAATGTCAATTTTGACACACAATGTCACCTTGAAGATCTCAAATGTATCCACCTATCAAATAGGTCTTGGTTGCCAGATAGTAAACACAAAAGTTGCTATGAAGAGACTAAAGATCATTTTTTACTAAAGCAGGACTCTCTAGCAACATTCATGTCTTTCTGTTTAACTCTTTATCATAGCATAAAAACATAAAGACTAATTCTTTAGAAAGTATGACCAATGTTTACTTTCTCATTAAAATAAGCACAGGAAATACCCCATAAAATTTGAAACTATTCTTTATCAAGCCAATGCCTAGAGCTAGGATCACTCCTCTGTGGGTGACTAAATCAGCCACAAGATCTTAGGGTGTAGGGTGTGGATAAGAAGGGTACAGTAGCTTATGAGGGACCTGGTGTGAAGCCCTGGTTCCACGGTCCAAATGCTCTTGGGCCAATTACCCTCTCTGCACTTCAGTTTCCTCATCAGTAAAGTGGAAATTGTTGAGAAGATTAACTGTAGAGTCTTCCCTCTGCAAAGTGACTCACTGAAAACCAAACCTCTTCTGGGGTCATTTTCTGTCTCTTTTTGTTCTAGGCAAAGGAGGGTGAGCAGAAACTGCTATTAGGAAAAGGCAGTGAACAAGTGCGAGCTAGAGAATGACTTGAGGCTTAGGAGCAGATTGAAAATCTTAGGCTGGAAATTTAGAAAAGTGTTTAAGCTATCTTAGAAATTCAAATTGGTTGAATGTAACAGTGAAAATAAAATCAGTTTATATATAAAATCTGTTTCTAGGCAGGGTCTATAAAACAGCTACAGGATGTTACTTAACTATTTTTCCCCACAAAATTACATTTGACTTTTAAAAGCTTAAAATTGTAGATGACTACTTGAAAGATTTCTAGGTATAATCATCTCTCCATTTCACAGTTGTTTACTCCTTTAGGATCCATGTAAACACACAGAGTGAGTCATAGCCTTGACCTGTTCCTCTTCTGATGGGCCTTCCCGGTTCACTGCCCTTTCACTGCCAACAGACTTGTCACTCCAGGAGAACCATCTATTTAGTGAGATGCAAATGTCATCTCTTCATTTATAATTTAATAACTGTCCCTGTTGTAATTATTCCAGGTAACTCTACTATTAATCACTTCATTTGATCATGTCATTTTTAGAACTGCTCCCAATCCCTGCAAGGAAGAAAAGATCATAATGTTTAGAAGTCTGTTTTCAGACTTCTGAAAGAAACCAGCCTAAGATGGAGACCTGAAATTTTTTTATAGCACACCCTGGATCTTTTTGACCCTGTGTCTCCATCACTAAAGTGTCTATTCTCATAGTTATTATTTTTTTCTTTTTAATTTCTTCTTCTTCTTCTTCTTCTTCTTCTTCTTCTTCTTCTTCTTCTTCTTCTTCTTCTTCTTCTTCTTCTTCTTCTTCTTCTTCTTCTTCTTCTTCTT
>NW_004524667.1:9067515-9072560 GCF_000260255.1 Octodon degus | reverse complement strand
TCTTCTTCTTCTTCTTCTTCTTCTTCTTCTTGTATTTTAAGGAAGGGTCTACAGGGTGTTCAGGGTCTTACTACTAGATCGGACTCTTAGTGATCTGCCTGTTTACAGCCTCCCAAGAGCTGGAATTACAGGCACGCGCCACCACGTCCAGTCTCAATTGCCATCTCAGCGTGTCCCACGCGTGGGGTCAGCATGACAGGCCCAGGGATTGAACCCCTGGCCCCTGCACCTGCCTACAGGTGCTTTAATCTGCTGAGCTATTTGTCCTGCCCTCTTTTTAATTTCTTATAATTGTTTTTGTTGTTTTTTTGTTTTTAACTAATTTTGCAGGTTTATATCTGGTAACCTAATCAACTAATTTGAATGATAACATCACGCAATACAGCAATCACTGTTAAATTCTAAAAAAGAAAACAGCTTTGAAGGACTCATCTTTCTATCTTGCCCTTGCAAACTGAATGTTGGAGAATCCTTTGTTCTAGCATTTCTCCCAGGGAAGTTTAGATCAAGACAACACATGGTTTGGTGCAAAACATGAAAACAGAAACCTGTGTCCATTAATCTTAAGTGGAACAGTTTGGGCAACTGAGAAGACATGAGAAAGAATTTATAAGACACAAGTTGTTCCACTCTATAAAATACAAAGAATACTAGGAACAAAATATTTTCTTAGGGTATCAGATGTAAGTATTTCCTTTTAAAGGTAAACAAGAAAAAAAAAAGTAAACAAGGAAAATGTCTCTAATAGAAAAACATAGCAAGCATAGTTTTGTATTGTGCTAAAATCTATCCAGTCAATGCTGGGCATGGTGGCCCATGCCAGTAATCCCAGCACTTGAGAAGCTGAGGCAGGAGGATCACTGTGAGTTAGAGGCCAGCCCGGGCTACATAGCAAGACACTATCTCAAAATAGAAAATCTACAGAATCAACAAAATTATGCAATGCAAAATATAAATTTCACAACAAGCTTCCATAGTATAAGATTTTACAAAAGAGAGAATATAAATGTAGTAGAAAGTATTTACTTAAAGCTAGTTTCTATCTTACAGGTATCATATATTGGTCTATAAATATTACTAGTTGGCTTGATAGAAAACATAATTTATCTGTCTATAAAAGTATTTAGGATGTCATTTTTGAATCAGTCATTTTTTTTCTCCTTTTCTTACAGGGATTATTTTATATAAATTAAATTGGATTAATAAATCTTATATTCCACTTAATAAGGAAAATTCAATTTATGAACTGAAATTAAGCAGACTTTACTACATACTGTCATCAATTCATTTTTTTTAAAGAGCAGAATATATTTATTGGGGGAAAGAAAGTTTCTGTCCAAGAGAGGAACAGAAGGGGGGCCCTAGTGGGTTGTCTCCCAATTCATTGCTAATATTTACTCAAACTATAAATTTCCATTCTGCAAAAATGAAAAATATGTACATTACAACATAGATTTATTGGAATTTCCAAGACATCTGATACAAAAACATTCTCATGCGGTTTAGAAGCTAAATTTCATTCCTTTTATCCTAAACTACTAACACTTTTCCTCAAAGACAAGGTGACCCCAGACAAAGTGTATATCAAAGACAGGTTGAATCTTTTTCTCATATCTGATGTGCCAAAGGAAAGCTACAGAGTAGTTTAAAACCAAGTTTTTGGTTGCTATCTCCAAATTAGATACAATTCCTTTTCTATAGAGAAATAGCACTAAGTACTAAGAACAAAAAGAACGCTCCACCAAAGTTCCATTCACACAGTAAGTTGAGACCTGATTAAACTTAAACATGGCTTCTAATAGCCTAAGGAACCTCCCAGGATGCCCAGCCCTTCTTTGAGCTTCCATATGGAAAAGCCCCCAAAAGTTACTGTTCCTTTTTGTTTAGCTTGTCAGAGATGGGTAGTCCATTGCCATTTAAATATTGTAGGTGTGTTAATTCAGCAAAATATTCCAATATAGTCCAGTAGTCCATAATAGTAGTAGGTTATCCATAGAACTGGCAATATCAGAAGTTGTTGACTTGAGCCTTTTACAGCTCAGATGTTAATATGGCTTTACTTTTTATACCTCGTTTTTATACTTTTCTGCTGGATGGTTAAGACCAAGATAAAGTAAGACCTATATAACAAGAAATGTAACTTTTGTCTCCAACAAAACTAAACAAAAAAGGGGGATACAAATGAAGGACCATTTTGTGTCTGTATATATGAAATAGTTAGGATAGATATACAGCTATTGTCTCTTAATTCAATGAGAAGAAAGATTTGTACTAATAGTGTTTGGAGAGGATATCATGTCTGCATCTTGTACTATGAATAACCACTAGGAAGACAATAATATGCAATGTATTAATTATTGAAACTGTCCTACTAATCGGTTTTGAAACTGTCTCATTGCTGTTTGTTTCTCAACAAAATTAATAAAAAAGTTTATTGTTCTTTCTAGCCCATACCTCACAACAGCCCCTGACTTGGCTCTCCAGGAGCATTTAGTATAAAGGGCTTAATAAGGGCTGGGCATGCAGTTCAGTGCTACACCATTGGCCTAGCAGATAGGATGCTGTGGGTACAAGGCCAGCGACCCCCTCCACACACATGAAAGAAAGGAACGGAACTTATAGCAGTGAGCCTTCTCTGTCCCTTGGAGATTTGTAAGTATCTCCCACAACTCAGGAGTCTCTTTCTCAAGGGCATGGAAGTCATTTCTTTTTTTTTTAATTTTTTAAATTTTATTTACTTATTTATTTATTTATCTTGTGTGTGTGTGGCCAGCTCAGCCCACCAGGGGGTGGGGCTGGCTGGCATGTGGTGCTGGGGGATTGAACCGGTCCCTGTGCTTTGCTTGGCTTAGTTTGTTCTAAATAGGTGCTTTAGACCACTGAGCCATCTCACCAGCCCGGAAGTGATTTCTTTGAAATGTAATTGTCAGGACGAACAGGGCCTCTGTCTCCCGGCCTCTGTGAGAGGACAGAATCCTGCCTTAGATTACTGTTAGGCAGCAGATGGAGCTGGCCTAATCACAGCTACACTGACCAGATCTCTGTGATTCATCACTTCTTGACTGCCCATCCCCTCTTGCTGCCTCAGTCTCCTTTTAAAATGCCCGACTGCCTCTGTACAAATTGGGAAGAGCTCAGTTCTGTCCCCTACAATCAGTGACTAAATAAAATTTAATGTCCACAGGAGTTTATTTGCCACAGTGTTGAATTTGCACTTTCTTATTGAAATATAATTATAATATTTACATATCTGGGTAGATGTCAAAAGCACCTCAGTTAGTGGGTATATCTTCTCCATGGCATGACTTCTGAAAGCACTTGAAGAGTCCTGCGTTTGAAGGAGATGAAATGAGTTTAAAATTTCTATGAGCTTCCTTGGAACCAAAAGAGTTCACACAAATGTGATGTGCACCATTTTTTTCTTCTCTGGGACTGGGTATTGAAATGAGAACTTTGCACTAGCCAGGCAGGCACTTGGCCAGTGCATTACATTTCCAGCCAATAAGCACCGTTTTTTAAAAAGAGGAAGGGCCTGCAAGATAGCTCAACAGACTAAGCACCTGCTTAGGCAAGCTCAGGGACTGGGGTTTGATCCCCAGCACCAAATGATGCACCAGCCCCACCCCCAGGCATGCTGAGAAATGACTAAGTCCAGGAGTGGTGGCGCATGCCTGTAATCCCAGTGCTGGGGAGGCTGAGACAGGAGGATCACTACGAATCTGAGCTGTGTAGTGAGACCCTGAACCAAACACATAAAAAATAAAATAAAATAAAATAAGAAGAGGAAAAACAAGGCTAAACATTAGACAAACAAGTTTTTAAATAGCAAGAATTCATCAGGCAATGTCAAAGTGGCTGGGAGAAACAAATCTATTTTCTCCAGTTCCTGTCTCTTAGCAGGTCGAACTGAGGCTGGGATGAGGAGTCAGCATTTGTAACAGGGTTTGCTTTGCCACAAGAGGTTTTTAGAATTCAGGAACTATTTTAAGGCATGGAAGACTCTCTTTAGGCTGCCAGCCCCTCATGTCTGCTGCCAACCTCACCGGTTCAGGGAAGGATGTGAGCGTGTTTATCGAAATGCAGGGTGAGAATCAGGGAATCCTTGGCTCCAGTTTAACCTTTCCACTTATCTACTGAGTGATCTTGTGGTTATTTAACCTCTCTTCACATTGAAACTTTGGCCAGAAAACAGGATCATAGCTTTCTTTAGAGGATTTCTGTAAAAATTGCATTTGCATAAATACGTTTTTCTTATTTTGTATCTCTGTAATCTTTCTCAGAACTTCAGACCCCCATTGACAGGAAGTGTTGAGAGAGGTTGAAAATTGAAGAAGGTATTTTTTGTTTGTTTGATTGTTTTAGTTTTGTATCCACTTTTAAGAAGAAAATGCATATCCCCAAACTAAGAATTACTACATATGTTGCTAGAACGGTTTTTAAATTCACTCTTTGCTTTAGGAGTGGGAAACATACTCTCATGGAAGCCACATCAGGGTGACTTTTTTTTTAATGTTGGTAAAATATATATAACATAAAATTTACCATTTTAGTTCTTTCTTAGTGTATAATTCAGTGATATGGAGCACACTCACGTAACTGTACAATCATTACCATTATCTACATCCACAGTTATTCCATCTCCGGAGACATCTTTACTCATGCAACAGAACCTCTATCCTCCTCACCACAGCCCTGGTAACCACCACCTCACATTCGACCTCCATATATTTGAATACTCTCAACAATTTGCACAAATGCCTTGGAATCGTGCATTATTTGTGCTCGTCTGCCTGTCTTATTTCAGTTAGTACAATGTCCTCAAGGTCCATTCCTGTTAACATGTATGTGAGGTGAATTACCTTCTTTTTTTTTTCAAAGTTTTATTGATAAACAGATAGAAATGAGACAGTTTCAAATCCAATCGGAAGTACAGTTTCAACAAATAATACACTGCATATATTCTTCTTATTGGTTAATTGCTGTACAAGAAGTGGACTTGTGATCCTATTTACAAACACCATTAGAACAAATCATTCTATTCATTA
>NW_004524667.1:9016309-9063140 GCF_000260255.1 Octodon degus | reverse complement strand
TTTTTTTTTGTTTTTTTTTTGCGCCGAATGCCTTCAAGGCATGACTGGCTGTCTTGTGTTGTGGGGATTGAACCACAGCAACCTGAGCCTGACTGCTTTGTTGAAGGAGCCACTTAAAGAACTGAGCTAAGGGGCAGGCCCCCTGAATTACCTTCTTAACATTGAATACAGAATTACTTTTTAATCTAATTTTTTGGAAGCATAGTCCTTGCCTAAATATTGTCTAGCTGACTCTCATCATACAACTAAAGGGATGCCAGGAGATTTTTGAGTGAATTCTTCAACTCCTTAAAGGTGTTTAGCTCTGAGGTAATAGCACTATATTCACCCAAAGTGGTAAGGACTTTAGCAGACATATATTTCTTAGGGAGAATTCTCCTAACAAGTACCTAAAATGTGTAATGACAGAAGTGTTGGACTTCCACTTGAAGTTTCATTCGGAAATGTGGTGTAATTTAATTAACACGGGTTTAAGACAGGCAACTGGAAGGAAAGGAGTATGATGTAGTGTTTTTACGAGATCACTATGAAGTTTTAGCTAACAGATTTTGGAGCAGTGCTATGGCCCTCTACAGCCCTATAAGGACACAGGCACCCATAAGTTATTCTCAAATAAGACACTAGAAGCATTGACATTAGTAATAGCTGAGCTAAGTAAATCAAACTAAACTACATATAATACCTTTTTGGGGGTTGCCTTCACAGCCTGGGAATACAGCAGCTTTGTTAATACACCTTGCTAAAACACAATTAAGGCTATGACACATGGATATATGTTTATTTTTATTGTGTTAAAATACGTTTATAGTGATTAAATTTGTATTTCTATGTGTATATATTCACATTAATTATATGTACCTAGCATACAATGGGCTGCTACTGTCTTGTAGCTGCACACATAGAGTGTAAAAGCAGCCTGATACCAAGATGCAGGATGTTCCAATCACAAAGCATATGACCTATGATGAGGAGAATGTGAAATGTCAAGGGTTAGGGATCTGGTATGTATATCCAGCACCTAAATTCCAAGTCCTGGGGATGAATTCTCACCACTGTGGGATGCAGCTCTTTTTTTTCCTTAAATGTATTAATACAGAGTCTACAGGGTTTCACTAAACAGATCAGATTCACAGTGATTCTTCTGATTTCAGCCACCCAAGCACTGGGATTATAGGCGTGCACTACTACACCCAGTCTCCACCGCCATCTCAATACATCCTGGGGGCAGGGCCAGCATGGGGGAGATCGAACCATGGGGGATGCAGTTCTTAGGTAGCATTTTTTATCAAGCATATTTAATATTGTCATCACTGGTGTACTATTTGTTAGGGTCCTGAGTTGTCTGTCATAATTAGATGTTGTGGAGGAATGACTCAGTTATGGGGTACAGAGATTGCAAATACTAGCTTTCTAATATCCAAAAAGATGATTGGAAACTCTGGCAATGTTTGATTTTCTCTACTACAAGCTGGGGCACTGTTTTCTGTCTTTCAGCATAGAATCCTGGATTACTGAAAAACTAATGAATCTATCATCAGACCTGGAGTTGGCCAACCTAGATTTGAGTCTTATCTTAGATTTTAAAATTTTCCTTATAGCACAGTTTGTAGATCCTTTGTCAGTGTCAGTCATGTGGATGAGTCACAGCCATTGCTTGGCCAATTTGCTTTCTGTGAAAGCCTGAGGAATGTTTTCTCTCCATGTGACTTTCCTTAGGCACACTCTACAACATCAATCACTTTCCTCTGTGGTCCCATAATCTCCTTGATCCGAAAATTTGGGACATCATTGAGTTATATGACGTTACAGTATAGGTTCTCTTATGTCCTGAGTCCTCACTGACTTTGAAAGACTAGGGATTTCAGGGTAAATACTGAGGGGATTTGACTGACCTTGTCAAATACAAAAGTTACATTTCTTGTTATATAGGTGTTGCTTTATCTTGGTCTTAATCATCCAGCAGAAAAGTATAAAAATGACATATAAAAAGTAAAGCCATATTAATATGCTGAGCTGTAAAAGGCTCAAGTCAACAACTTCTGACATTGTCAGTCCTACAGATAACCTACTACTATTATGGACTACTGGACTATATTGGATTATTCTGCTGAATTCATGCACCTACAATATTTAAAAAGCATTGGTATACCCATCTCTGACAAAACTAAACACAAAAGGGGATACAAATGAAGGACCATTTTGTATCTGTATATACAAAATAGTTAGGATACATATACAGCTACTTTCTCTTAATTCAATGAGAAGAAAGATTTGTACTAATAGTGTTTGGACAGGATTTCATATCTGCATCTTGTACTAAGAATAACCACTACAAAGACAACAATATGCAATGTATTAATTATTGAATCTGTCCTACGAATGGGTTTTGAAACTATCTCATTGCTATTTGTTTCTCAATAAAATTAATGAAAAAATAACAAAATAAAAAATAAAAATTTCCTTAAATATCAATTTCTTTATTTGTAATGTAAAAGGAATAAACTGAGAGGTTTCTTCAAAGAATAAGAGCGATAATGTGTACGAACAGTTCATCAAGTTCCTGGCATAGGGAAGGACTCCAGAAGTCATCACTGAATGGTGAGACAATACCACAGTGAACCAAGTAGTACCCAGAACATTTAAAATAACAGTTAAAGCAATGACTATTTCCTAACCACAGTTCTTACAAGTAACATTTGTTTGAGGCACTTTATAGAAAAATTTACAGGCTTTCTAATACAGCAGCTCCAATTTGGCAAAGCTTGTCCTAATGGCTCAGGAGCAATCATATTGTTATTTGTGAGTTCCGGTGTGTGGCACCACTACATTACACTGAAAAGTGAAATTAAATTCAACTTTTTCTCCTTTTCACTGTAAAGACTCAAATCACATCTAGTAAGTAACCAGTTAACCTTATCAGGCAGCATAATTCAGAGCAAAATCGAAAGAAAGCAAAAAACACTGGTTCATTTCCAGATAGCATTTATCAGAAGAGTGGGGGGGTGTGAGTTTTTTTTTTTTAAGTCACAGTTTAATGTGGTTGGCATAGTTACAGTGCACATGGGTAATTAAGTTTCTGGTATGAATTACTGTTTTCAGAATATGAAAACAATTGGTTCATGTACAGTATAAAATCCACTTTCAGAGAACATAATATTTTATGTGCAAATTTAGGTTGCTGATAATCATGTTATCTTTACTCGCTCATTACATGCTCATTTCACTGAATGAAGGGTAATTGTTTTCCAGATGTTGCAAAGTACTATCACTTCTTGACTAGCAGTTATTTTCTTTGATTTGTTCCATATAAGTCCATTTCAAAATGCTAGGAATATTCGAAAAAAGCTTACTTAAACTTTCTTTTGCACATTTCTTCAAGGTTACTGCTTTATTTTGAGTATGCCTGATCCTCAGCACAATTTTTTCTATGTGCCTCTGCTGAGAGAGAAGAGAAATCTGTTCATTAGATGATTATTTCCCCTTTCTCATGCTTAACTCTACTAATCTCTGAAACACAGGATTGTACAAAAAGTGCTCAAGTGTTTTACGCTTCTCATGAGGGGTTCATAGCATTAACAAGTGTCTTCTAGAAGAGAAAAGCTAGCAGTGATCAAAACTGGTACAAGTTCAGAAGAACAAGGGGAGTTGGCTTCATGCAGAAGCATCCTCTTGATGGGTAGAGGGTGCCCATACCCTACGCTGTGAAGTTCTCTTCCTTTCATTGTACATCTGAGATTTCCAAGGTATTTCAGAGCAGCCTGAAATCTCAGCTATACCAGACATACAAAACAGGCAGAAAGCAACCTTGTGGAAAACACTAAATAGTTTCAATCTCAATTAGGGATTAATGTAAGGTTTGGGGTACGCCATGCTGTCACTTTTATCCTGGGATGACCAGAAAACTGCTAGTTCCAAATGCTAAATTATTTGCCAGAGTTCTGGCCTGGCTCATGCATCTTCCATTACCCATGACAATGCCTAGTTCATGACCTACAGATAGGGGTAGCCCAATATGAGCCAATTCCTTTTTCTCTTTCTTATTTCTACCCTCACCTTCTTTATTTTTAAAATTAATGTGCAAGATGTTTTACGGGTTTTTTTTCCCTTTGGTTTTGCATGTTAAGGGCATCAGGAGGGTGCCCATTGTGTAGCACTGGAAATGCCATGAAGCATGTTCTTGGACTACAAGATAGAATACTTACTTCCCATTTGGCATATATGAAAAGAAAAAAAGAGTTCGGGTAGGCTAGTTGAAATTTCATTTCCTTTACTTGGCAAGCTCAAAAGCCATCTATGTGAAAGTCAAAACAGCAATTTCTTGACAAGGCTAAAGGCTTCAAAATGTGCCTTTTTTATTTTCATTTCAAATATTCTACATTCAGACTTATTTCACATCATACATTATTTCAACAAAATACTCTAAAAAATATGTCTTAGTTTTATTGGCCAAAATACTACACAAACCAATGTGATTTTTTTTTTCTTGAAAAAAGGCTCAGAAGACTGCAACCAGCAGTGAGCTACCTTTCCTTCATTTTCATGCTTTGGTATCTGATTTTGCTGAAGACAAACAATATTCTTTTAAGGTCTCAAAACTGGTTAGGAACATCCCTTTGTTAGTCTGGTGGGTTTTCAGTGGATACAGAAGATAATGAGGTGACTGCAAAGCCCCTGGTGTTACGAACCCCACCATATAAGGTATTAGGAGCACTTGGTACTGTCCCACATAACTGCACTGTAAGTTATTTGCACCCACATATAATGGCTACTGTTCTCTTTTTAAGCTCAGCTGTGGTCTATAGAACAGTGCTGCCTACTAGAAATATAGTATGAGCTACATACATAATTTAAAAAATTTTAGTATTTACAGTTTTTTAATTAAAAAATCAGAGGTGGAATTGATCGTATTTGTTTTAATTTGCATCTCTCAAATAACCAGTGATGTTGAACATGTTTATGCATTTATTTGCCATTTGTATTTCTTCATCTGAGAAGTGCCTATTCATCTCAGCTGCCCATTTATGGACTAAGGTGTTTTTTTTTTGTGTGTGTGTGTGGAACTGGGGATTGAACTCAGGCCCTTGCGCTTGCCAAGCAAGCTTATTCTACTGAGCTATCTCCCTGGCCCTTGTACTTGTTTTATGCAGTTTATCCAAAATATTATCAGTTCAATGTATAACCAATATAAACGGGATTAATGGGATACTTTACATTTTCTTTTGGTGCACTAAGTGCCAATCAGGTGATAGCCCACTTCAGTTGAGACCAGCTACACTTCAAGTGCTTGGTAGCTACATGCTATCATACTGAGCAGTGTAGTGCATCCTTTCTCTTTGTTTCAAAAAGTTCTCTTTTTGAACTTAAAGTTTCAGTTCAAATCCTGAGCTTTACACAAACCTAGATTCAGAAGATACGATTTTTTTTCCTGTATTTTTTAAGGAAGAGTCTACAGGGTGTTCAGGGTCTCACTACTAGATTGGACTCCTAGTGATCTGCCTGTGTTCAGCCTCCCAAAGAGCTGGGATTACAGGCACTTGCCTCCACACCCAGTCTCAATTGCTGTCTCAGTGTGCCTCGGGGCAGGGACAGCATGAGAAGCCTGGGGATCAAACCCCCCAACCCCCGTGCCTGCTTGCAGGCGCTTTAATCCTCTGAGATATTTGGCTGGCCCCAGAAGATATGATTAATAAGTGGTTGGCAATTCATGGAATGAATGTTTCTGGCTTACAGAAACATCGCTGATAGTATATATAAAAAAACTAACATTGCAGTTAGCACTGAATGCCTGCTTTGGGCATGTGCACACATTATATTATTAATCCCCATGACATCCTATTGGAGAGGGAATGTGATAACAAACATACACGAGGAATGGCATTAGTTAAGTGGCATTCCTACAGACATGCTGCTATTAAGAAACAAGGTCAAAGTCCAAAGCTAGACAGTCTAGTCACTGAGTTCTGGTGCTCAGTCTTACACATTCAGTTTTCAGGTGAGCCAAGGAAGAGCCAAAGGCCTCTGATTTCATTGGTGTCTAATTTAATGTGATATAAAAACAAAGGCTTGAAGCACTGGAAATATTAATAATGAGAGCAACTAAGCAAACAAAAAAGGAATTACAGGCAAGGGCATCTAAATATGTCCATTTTTTCCTCTAAGTCATAGAACCACATAGTACATGTACTTTTCCTTCAGTGGCTGATAATTGATTTTAGGAACTTGATTTAACTCATCTAACTTTCTACAGAGATAAATTTTACTGGAAAGTGCTTTATAAAATGGAACTATAGAGATATAAGATAATGGGTGGGTGTCTCTAACTAGGGAGTTCTGTTTTTCACCAACAGTACAGCCAAAACAATCATCCCCAAATTAAGGCACAGGTATGCCACTTCAATTCATCAAGACTTACACAAGATGGGAAAGTTTTACTGAAGAGTGAAGAGGCAATTTGGGGTATTTTCCTCAATGGCATGATTCTGTGAGACAAGGGAGCCACTGCTTAATCTCCTGCATTTCTGCCTCTCTTTCATAATTCTCATTGTCCTTTTACCAATCTTCTTCACCCCTATACATACTTCTTGTGGCAGCAGTGGTACCTGTGCATAACGGGTATTTACCATATACTTCACAAGTTCACAAGCTGCAGAGAGCATTGAATTCCACCTTCTTTTCTTTCTTAAGTGCTATGGACTGAACTGAGGGCCTTGAACCCGCTAAGTAAAAGCTCTACTACTGAGTTACGCTTCCAACCTCCTCCTTTACCTTTAGAACTTAAGATCAGTCTAGCTGTGGTAATTCGTAATAAAAGACTGAATTGGCTGGTAGCATCATTTTATAACTGATTAGAAGTCACATCATTTTATTTTATTATTTTTAATGTATGTATTTGGTACAGGGTGTTGCTATGCAGCTTGGACTCAAAAGGATCCTCATGTTTTAGCCTCCCCAGTGCTGGGATTACAGTCGTGAGCCACCACACCTGGTTTTGGTGGCTGGCTCAGCAGGCCTGGGGCGAGGCTGGTACGGAAAGCAGTACCTGAGATCAAACCTGGGTTGTCACCCTTGCCAGGCAGGCACTTTGATTGCTGAACTATCTCTCTGGCCCCCATATAATTTTAAAGCCTTAAGTCTAGAACAGCTGAAGTCTCTTTAGAAAATCTTAAGTCAACTGGTCCCTCTTAAGGACAACCATAATGCAATGCCAATAGATTAGAAACTAAAATTCCTTTTCCTAATGCATTGCTGTTTCATGGACTTTTTATATTTTCCTACCTAAAAATGTGATTTTATATAATTTAAAAATTAATTTTTTCTTCAAATCAGCTTTCCTCAGCAATCCTGGGACTGAGTGCCACTGCAGCTATCCGCTGAAAGCAGCACTTTCTTAACAGTTTCCTAATTGACGTCTCTTTGATAAGACAGGATTTGGGTGACTTTATTTCCATGATGCACCCCGACATCAGATCCTGATGACTATCACAAGAAACAGCAGAACAGGGTTGGCCAGGAGGTGTGACGCTTCTGTTCCCTTACTCAATCCTGAGCTCCCGTTGTGTGTGGCACTGGATACTAGCACCTTTCCATCGTTGGAGATGTCACTGTCTTCCCAGAAGACTGATGTGTAAACAATAGAATCAAATCCACAACAAAAAGCTTGAGGCATAATTAATGGTCACTGTTCATTTAACAAAGCATGTGCTACTTTCTACCCTTCACTTCCTGCTTAATAGGGCCAAACTATCCCTTTGGCATGGGCCAGGGAAACTGTCACACCACCTGGGGGCTCTATTATTAGACACAGGCAACAATTCACCTTGATCAGCTGCTTGCACAAAGACAATACATGAGTGCATAACATGATGAACCACGTCCAACTCCTTCTCTGCTTCCAGCTCTTTTTCTTGACTTTGTGGCATCTGTTTAGCTTTGTTGTTGTTTCTACTTCTTATTTCTATTTTTAAATTTTAGTCTCTGTTACAGGAAAACTAAGTGAGTAATTTTGAACCCAGGCTCCGTGAGGTTAGCTTGGCGAGCTTAACCAACAGATGGATGCCAGGATCTTGCCCTTGAAGTTGTTTCAGCTGGTCTATGGTGTCATCCTGGCACATGCAACTTTCACTATTCCCTTGGCATCTCTAAAGAAGACCTAGAAAAGGCTCCAAACAACTGCTCCATTCGGTGATTCTGAAGCCTTAAGAACCAAACTTGGACAAAGATGCAGACTTTCTGGGTATCCTGCCCAGCCCTGTGTAGGAAAGCGCACACTCCCCTCCTGAATAGCTATTTAACATTGTGTCTGGGTGAGTGGCAGGAAAGAGGCCAGAATAAGCAGACTCTGAAGGTCAAAGAGTAACACAAAGCAAGCCTCATAACCAGAAGTAAGAAAGCCTACAACCAATGGGAGATGATGTGAAATACTAAGAAGTTTGAAAATAAAAGAGAACACGAGAGCTGAAAATGTGTTTTTGTGACTAAAGATTGAATAACATAATATGTAGATGTATAATTAATTGCCATCCTGCCAATTGTACAGTGTTTCCATACAACTGTGCATGGCAGAGTGAGCTCACGAACAGTCATGTTGGGTCAGACTCAGAAGATACATGGCCCAGAGTTCTGTGTGACAATAAAGATCACTCTGGGGAAAGATTCAGGGATGCTGGTTTCTGCCACTTCCCTATTTATCCCCCTATCTATGCAGAAGTCAGATTGGCTGTGGAGAAAGGAGGCGGATTACTGTGAGCTCAATCAAGTGGTGCCTCTGATTGCAGCAGGTATACTAGGTGAGGTCCCCACGACTGAGCTGGCTAACACGTCTCCTGGTACTGAGCATACAAGTATAGATTTGGCAAATGTTGTCTCCATATGTATACAGTAAGACCACCAGAAACCATTTGCTTTCAGCTGGCAAAGCTAGCAAAACATCTTCATTGTCCTGCATTAGGGTCACATTAGCTCTCTAGCTCTGTGTCACAATTTAGTTCACAGGGATCTTGATCATCTTGCTTCTGCAAGGTATCACACTACCTTGATAATAATATGCTGATTGAACCAAGTAAGCAGGAAGTGGCAAACAATTTGGAGCTGTTAGTAGAGCATTTGCAAGCCAGAGAATGAAAAGTAAGTCCAACTAAAACTCACAGTTCCTTTACCTTAGGGAGCTTTTGAGGAGTCTGGTACTACTGGGCAAGCAAAGATATTCCTTCTAAGGTTTAAGGTAAGTTTTTGCTTCTGACCCCCCCCCCCAACAAAAAGGAGGCATAATGCTTAGTGGGCCAATTCAGATTTTTGAGTCAACACATTCTTCAGGTAAGTGTTTCATTCTGGCCCACTTTCTGAGTGACTGGAAAAGCTGTTGGTTTTGAGTGGGGCTGAGCACAAGACAAGGCTCTGCAACAGGTCTAGGCTATGCTGCAGGCTGCTCTGCCACTGCAGCCATATAACCCAGTAGATCCAACGGTACCTGAGGTGCTAGTGGCAGGTAGGAATACTCTGTGGAGTCTCTGACAGGCCCCTATAAGGGAATCATGGCAGAGGTCTTCAGGAATTTGGAGCAAGGCTGTGCCATCGTCTGCAGACAGATACCTTTCTTTGGAAAAACAGCTCTTGGCCTGATACTGGGCCTTAGTAGCAGCTGAGCACTTGACCACGGGACAGCAGGTTACCATACTACCTGAGTTACCAACTCAGGGTAACTCAGGGTATTATCTGATCCACCAAGTCATAAAGTTCTACATGCACAGCAACAGTCTATCATTACATAGAAGTGGAATATAAGTGATTGAGCCTGGGCAGGTTCAGAGGGCACAGGTAAGTCACATACAGTTGCCCAAAAGATGAATGTTTCTACTACTGGAATACTGTCTTCCATCTCTAAGCATGCATCTGTGGCCTCATGGAGTGTACCAGCTGACAGAGGAAGGGAAGGTTGGGCCTGGTTTATAGATGGTTCTGCATCTATATGGTCACTAGATGGTCACTACTCATAAATAGACAGCTGTAGCATTACAGCTCCTTTACAGGGCATTTCTGAAAGATAGTGGTGAAGGGAAATCATTATAGTGGGAAGAATTGCAATTAGTGCACTTAATCATACACTTCACTTAGAACAAGCAAGATGTGCAACTTTATACTGCTTCACGGGCCATAGCTAGTGCTCTGGTGGATGGTGAGGGACCTGGAAGAAACATGGAAAACTGATGACAAAGATATTTGGAGAAGAGGTATATAAACAGACTTCTCTCTCTGGGTAAAAGATGTAATGATATCTGTGTCCCATAGACATACTCACCAAAAGAGACCTCAGTAGAAGAGGATTTTAATTCTCAAACGGAGATGTTGACCTGTTCTGTAGATAGCCTTTCCTACACGTAATGTTTCTGACAAAACCACCATCCATGGATCTACAGAATGCTTTATCCACTTCCATGGAATTCTATATAGCACCATCTCTTACTGAGGAACACATTTTATGGTCAAAGAAATGAAGCAATGGGCTCATGTTCATGGAGCTGACTGGTCTTTTCATGCCCCCCAATGCCTAGATGGATGGACAAAAGGGTAGAATTGTCTTTTAAAGATTCAGGTACAGTGCCAGGTAGGTAGCAGTGCCTTGCAGGTCTGGCCAAGTTTCTTCAAAATGCTGCATATGCTTTGAATCATCGTCTACTATATGATATGTGTCTTGCACAGCACAGTTAGTATTTGCAGGTGCAGGAATCAAAGAGAGGAAAGAGGCATGGCTCCACTCACAGTTACCCCTAGTCACCCACTAACAAGATTTTTGTTTCTTGTTTCCACAACCTTTTTCTTTGCTGGCTTAGAAGTCTTAGTTCCAAAGGGAAGAAGGTTGGACCAGGAACCATAACGATTTCATTGGAGTGGAAACTATGACATCCTCCTGGTCATTTTGTGCTCCTCATGTCTCTAAATAAACAAAATCAAAAGGGGGTTATGATGTTGGAAAAGGTAACTGATCCACACTATGCATGGGAAGTTGGATTATTATTCCACAATGGAGGAAAGGAAGAATATATTTGGAGTGAGGGCAGTAGCTATGGTTGCCTTTTAGTCTTACATGACCCATTCTAAAGTCACTGGCAAACTACAACAACACAATCTATGCAGGACAACAAATGGCCCCAAAGCTTCAAAAATAAAGGTATGGATTACACCACCAGGTAAAGAACCAGGACCTGATAAGGTGTTTGTTGAAGGCCATGGGAAGATAGAATGGGTAGCAGAAAAAGAGTCATGCATAACAGGTACAACTCCATGATCAGTTAAAGAAGCTATGACTGTGACTGGAATCATTCTCTCCTAATATTCTTCCTTTGTAACATAATACAGATAGGCTTAATTTGATCCTTAACTATTATTAAACCTATGCTATAATATTTCAGTTTTGAAATGTTAGGAGTAAGCATTACACAAAGAAAAGCTTACCTTCTACTCTAGGGAGAGAATTAGTGAGTTTCCACATGTACATAGGACAGTTGTACCATATTAGAAATAATTATGAACTTCTGTTTATATCTTCAGACTGAGTATGGTCTAACACATTCCTACCAGTTTGAACCACCAGTGGTACATGCATGATTGTCCCATCAGCTGGCTCACACAAGTGCTGGAACATACATATCTAATCACTTTTATCAGTCTTTCTACTAATAGAATGCTGCCCAGTGGGACATCCATGTGTGTACCATCTGTGGTTCAAGATGCCTGGAAGTCAGATAGATGCATTAGAGCCCTGCCATGAATGTGCTAAAGAAATGTGCACTAGTCAGATTGACAAGGGCTAAACTGTGATAGTTACCTGTTGTGTCTACTTGGCTAAGGAACACACAACTGATTGGCTTAGCATACTTCTGGGTATAACTGAATGATAGATTTAGGGATGAGAGAAGGTAACCCTGGGTGTGAATGACACTACCTAACAGGCCTAGCCCAAATGGAATGAAAGGGAAAAAAAGAAGGCTCACTTTTGTTTCTTCAGAAAAACTCCAGTCTTCACCATAGCCTTTAATCACCCATCTGCTGGCTTTCATTGGGCTCTTCCACCTCGTGGCACAGAGCCTGTGGCTTCCTGACACAGCTTCCCACAGGACTCTTCAGTGAGCTCCAGGCCCTTCAGGCTTCTGACTGGATCCTTCAGAGGATCAGAGGGCCATTTATTTATTTATTTATTTATTTATTTATTTATTTATTTACTATGTACTTGGCACAGGGTCTTACTAGGTAACTCGGACTTGTAGTGATCCTCCTGTTTTCAGCCTACCCAGCGCTGAGATCACAGGCATGTACCACCATGCCTGGACGTGGTGGCCAGCTCAGTGCACCCAGGGGCAGGATTAAACCCCAATCCCTGTGCTTGCCTAAGCAGGTGCTTAGTCCACTGGGCTATCTTTTCGGCTCAGAAGGCCCTTTTGCATTCTTCTACACCTGACTCTGAAGGAAGCTATCTAAAAACTGATGGATACACATTTTGGTACTACAGAAGTGGAGTTGGGGGCCGGGGAGATGGCTCAGTGGAATAAGCACTTCCCTGGCAAGCGCAAGGGCCTGAGTTCAATCTCTGGTTCCAAAAAAAAAAAAAAAAAAAAAAAGCTGCTATTGAGAAGTGGAGTCACTGCTGGAACTGCATCCGACCATGTGGTCCAGATGCTTTTAGAACTGGCTTCTGGGATGAGGTTGGAAAGGTCTGGAGGTGCTGGCTGGAGAAGCAGTCCTAGAATGCTTTAAACCAAATTTGATTGGAGAGTCTGGTTGAAGCTTAAAAACCAAAATGCAGATGGAAAAGACGAGACAAGTTCAAGAGACTTCAGTTTGGAAGTAGGACTGAATTGACAGTTGGTCTTCATGTCCTGTATGTTATATTCTGGCAGAATATTTGTCTGCACTGTGCTCACTTCTAAAGATATCACAGGAGGATGAGATTATGTGCAGTGAGCTAATCTGGTTGAGGAAATTTCAAGGTAATCTAATGTTGAGGCAGTGGCATGGTTACTTCAGGGAGCCTGTATCCAGCTCCACATTGAGAACCAAGAGCAAATAGCCATACAGAATAATTTTAATTAAAAATTTGGAGTTTTGGCAGAAAGGAAGATCCACTAAGTTTGCAGCCTGCAAAAATGGAGTGGAAGAGAATTTGGTTGCTGAAAAGATTAGAATTAAAAAGCCACAAACTTTGGAATAAGACAATACCAAAATGGCTGAGGGCATCACAAGAACCAGTGGGACGCCACCCTTTGCAGTGCAAAATTACAAGGATAAAAAACTGCTCTGGGAAAAGAGCCTCAGGTCATCATGTTCTGGAATGGTCGGAGCATACAGGTTCAGTATGCTCAGCCTTCCAGGCAGTAGGCCCCTGTAACCAAGAGAGAAGGGAGCCTGGCTACTGCCCAGCTGGCAGCAGGCACTGGCATCATTCACACAAGGCCAGTTGTAGGCATGTTTTAGGAGAATCCAAGAGTTGTGGGGTCAGTTCTACCCAAATTTCAAAAACAGGCCTGAGACGTGAGTGTGTGAAGCTGTGCAGGTGATACCAGTGCAATAGAGACCAGAATATTGGAGAACCCAAGAGTGTGGACCTTCTGATGAAAGCTATGATGTGGGAATAAAGAAAGAAGCCATGGGGGCTGCAACCAGGAGCAGTGCACGGGGTGACACCACTCACGGCTTTGGAGTTCACATCTCCCTGCAGGTTGCCTGAGTGCTGGACAAGCAACTACAGGATTTAATGTTTGTTCTGCGGGATTTTAATCTTGCTTTGGTTGCCTGTCTTTCTATCCTCCTATTTCTATTTTCTGGAAAAGGAATACTTATTTTGTGCCTTTGTATATTGGATTAACTTTGTTTTCATTTTTTACAGGGGCTTGAAGCTCAGAGCTTACCTTAAATCTACAGGAGACCTCAGATGGACTTTGCAGCAATGTTGAAACCATTAGGATTTTCGAAACTCTTAGAAATAAACTAAATATATTTTGGACAAAGGAATGTACATGAGTCTTTTGAGGGCTGGGGTGAAATGTTATGGCTTATATCTAGATGTCCTCATAAAGCTTAAGGAGCTTATAGGTGGGGCTTTTGGGAGGTGACTAGATCACGGGTGTGATACTGGATTAATGCACTGATGCTGTACAAATTAACACACAGAGGGGTGTGATGCTGGGAGGTGGAGCCTGGGGAGAAGCACAGGGACATCGCTTGGAATAGCACATATTCCCACCTCCTCCCTTGATCCCACTCTGCTTCCTGCCTGCTGCACCACAAGCTCTTTCTCTTCTGTCATGCCCATTTGCCATATTGCTTTGCCTTGGAACCAGTGCAGACTAAAGACTCAAACCTTTACAACTCATGAGTTAAAACAAACTTTTTCTTCCTCAGCTTGTGGGTCTTGTTGCAGTAATGAGAAGCTAACTAACAGATGCATTCAAGAGTCTCAAATGTTAGGGACCTACTGCCCTGGCAATTCTACCTTCCTCTAGTACCATGATGGATTTGTTAACCATGTAAGTGTTTCTAAAAATTTAAAACTCAGTTCATATTTTCAGCCTATGCTACTGCTAGAAGTAGGAAAATGGTGCTTTCTAAAGGCTGATGATTTAGGTACTCTGAACACACCTAGAAGCCAATAATAAGCATTGAAATTAGTCCCCAAAATCTACCTAAGCCAGGTGATGGATTTTATGCTGTCTGGAGTTATCAGATGTACTTCTTTCCAATACTTAGTCTCTAAAAGAAGAAGGTGTTTTTATTTGAAGCTTCTCATTTGGGCGATGAGTACTGAGGTAGGATAGATGGAAAGATTACACAGTTTTCTGGACTGACTAGGTGTTCTAGAAGGTTATCTAACCTCTTGAAGAGAGTTTCTTCAACTCTTTTTATTTTTTGTCCAGTGATCTCTGAGTTTTTATTTTCTCACTATTTCCCAAGGACACCCCACTCCTGTTGCTTCAGTGTCTCAACACCTCAGTGTCACTGGTCTCAGACAGTAATTTTCTGTCTACAATTTTGCGGGTGGTGTTTCTCTGGATGTTTGCACCGAGAACTCTTAATGGAGAACGCGACGTCTCAGGATTTCTGAGTTCTTTCTAGGTATAAAAGGCTATGGATTTTCCTGGGTGTTGCTATGAATGGTAAAGGAAACTATGGTTGTTTTGGAGAAAGGGCAAAGAATTAGCAACATTTACAAAGCTTGGCAGCTGGTGATCTTGCGAATACGGCTTCTGAGAATTAAAGCACAACACAATTTAACTTCATAGTAGTTTCATAGTAATTTGCCAACATGTTCTAAGTTTTCTTCTATCTACAAAGAAAACTTCAGAGTTTTCACTCTAGTTTTAGTGTAATCTGTACAAGAAAAAGGAAGAAGCAAGAGACAACAAGAATAGACTGTGACCCATTTTGAAAGTCATAGGATTTTAAATGATCCCTTATAACGTTTTTAATGGCAGACACTACTTTGCTGAAGCCAGAGAAAAGAGGAATAATTCTAACCACAGTGAATGGATGCGAGTGCTAATATGTGTTTTGCATTCATTTTTCTTGATTAATTTTTACAATTATATGAGATTAGCATTATTGTATTTTCTTATTTGCAGATGAGAATTCAAGGGCTGAGCTGGTCTAAGTCTCAGAGTTGGTAAGAGAAACAGCAAGGAAATATTAACAAACAAACTGTTAGTTTTTGTCCTCTATTGGCTTCTCAATCCACAGCCTGTGCATGTATTTCTTTCCTTTCAATCAGCCCCAAATGTAGGCAGAAGAGAGCTTCTCAGCACCTACTCTACATTCCCTCAGGCCCTGTTCTCATATGGGCTGGTGTAATTCCTCGAAAGCAAGTCTTTGGTGACTGTGGGTTTAGCAATCTCTAGTCAAAAGTGTTTCTATCAGGACAACTCATCTGTTAAATGAGATTTATATGGAAAGGAGATGAGAGACGAGGGATTCAGAGAGTTGTGCCAAGGTTTACAAGAATGAATTATTTTTAAAAATGTGACAGAGAGAGTCTAATAGAGACCCTGAGTAATGGGGCATCTCATTGTTGCGTGAGCATCACCAGCAACGTTGACACACTTTTTATTCTACGTTCTTCTCCTCCTCTTCCTCTCTCCCAGATCACATGATGGAAAGGGATGAAATGACCATATCAGGCTGACTGGATCAATTGCTCCAATTATCCCCTAAACAGTCAATTTAGAAAGAAGAAGAGAAAAAAAAAACCAAACACTGTTCAGCAATGAACTAAACTGTGAAATCCTATAATAAAATGTGTCAAGCAAAATCAGATTAACTTTCCAAACTGGGCCATGATAAAATATAGAATTTAGCATAGGAGTCTTCTTTGGCATTCAGTTTAATTAAGCAATATGATTAAAACAGGCCACACAGTATGTCACCCTCATGCCCCTTTCAGGAACTGTTAGCAGAAACTGAGTCCAGGGTATTGGAAAGTAATGGTAAAAAAAAAAGGAAAGTAATGGTGATGAATTGGAAGGGAGCTTTTGCTTCTGTAATCTCTATCAGAAATATCAAGCCACTCCAACTAACACAGGATTTTAATACAAACTATATGCTTTCTAAGCAAATTTACACTGAGGGCAAGAGCATCAACTGTCACTCTTCCTTTCCAAGCTACTACTGCCCCTCTGCTCCTCCTGCAAAAGAATTGTGGCTCTGTGTTCAGTTTGGGTGACAGATATTTCAGGCCTGGAATCTTAAGTCAGTGATTCAGTCTCATAGTTTGGTTATGGAAAAAATGGGCTAGTCCCCGTTTTTTGTGGCTCCTGATTCTTTCCTCTCACTTGTCCAATTTGCTTCTTGCTTTCAGCTGAAACTAAGATTAGATCTTTCATTGTCTTTGGAGTCCAAAAGACCTAATTATAGCCTTGTCTCTGCTTCTCAAGAGCAGTATGATCTTGGGCTATTTACTCTCTGAATCACAGAATACAGATTTCCAATATGAGGAAATTAAACCAAAGATGGAGCATTTTCCACCATTACACAGTGAGATCTCACAGACAGAGATAGGGGCCCTCACTGCTCAACTCAGGGCTCTGTGTTTCCTAGAAGCATCACACGGTGTTTTTTGGGAGATTGTTTTCTGTTTAGCAGGCAAATTCAGGTGAGTAAAAAGATTAAGAAGACATTGAGAAGATAATTTTTCTACTTTGACAGGTGCCAAGCCTAATCTTGATGATTCAGAATCTCCCATAAATTGGAATGTGTTGCCTTTAACAGCACTCTCAAACTGTTTGATCTTTGCCGGTGAAAGACAAGATACCCACCTCTTGGATGTTGTCATTGTTGCCTTCCCCAGGATGTATAGCCCAAGCGGGAAGAAGGCTTTTATTTGGGCTTGGCCTCACCAATACACACTGCATCAGTGTGACTCCAGGCAGCTTCAGGAACAACTACCTTCACTCCAAGTTTGCAGCATCATGAAGCAGTATGAGGGACTGGGTTCCCTGCGTCTGGAAGTGGAGCTTGCTCTGTACATTCAGTCAAGACCTGGAGGCAGTTACACAAATGCTAATACAATTTCAGATTTAGCTGCCAAGTTCAGCTCCCAACAGGACAGAAACTAGTACTTTTCTGGGTTTCCCAAAGAATTTCAGATGGTTTAGAAGAGACACAGAGGAAGGAAGGAAGAAAAGAAAGAAGGAAGGAAGGGGAAGATATAGTTCAAACCCTAAATACTTGCCCATCTATGAATCATCAGGCTACACTCTCATTCTTGAATTATATTTAAAATATCATAATCATAAATATCATCATCTTCCTTATGATAACCCTGTAAACAAGATTCTATTTGGATGAAAATTTTAACTCAGTGCATCCTCTTCCATCCTCTTTTTATTCTCTTTTATCATAATTGAGTTGATTAGAATTAATGACATTCTTCATAGTTATTCTTCTCCCGCTGAGGGAGAGCAGCGTCACTGAAATGTTACTTAAATTCCCACACCAGAAAGGAAGCGATGGTAGGCTATTTGACCTTCCCTGGAAGAAGAATATGCTCACCCTGGAAATTTCTATTAGTATGAAAACAGCAGTCCTTTGATAAGACATTCTTTCATGCTGTTTATAGTATAGACTCAGACCATTCAAAGTGTGGCCCATGGAACTGCAGAGGTTGTGTCACCAGGGAGGTGGTTAGAAATGTGAAAATTCCAGCTCTCACCTCAGACCCAGGGAATGAGTATCTGAATGGAAGCAAGATCTCCAGGAGACTCATGAACACAATGGAGGTTAGGAAGCCCTAGTCTATCACTGCTGTGGTGACAGTCCATAAGCTGAGCAGTCCGGTTACTCATTACCATTTCTCCTTCTATCTTTCTGGGACACCCATTAGTTATTAGTTGCCTGACATTTCCTAAGTGCAATATAGTTTAGTCCATATTTTCAGAATGCTTTAAGTTTTTCCATACTTGTTTTAAGTGCAAGAATTATTAGAAACCTGGACATCAATTAGATTATACAAGTAACCAGAAACATCAGATTGTACAGCAAAATATCAATTTATCTATAATTGGAGCAGTCATAAATAAATGGATCTATTGTAAATTTCATAGAGTACCAATGTTTTATAATTTGATTTCTTGATGTTTGAATGTAGGAGACAAAATATGGGTGGCTTGAATGCCCACAGGCCTTTCTTTAGGGTCATAGCAGGAGGCTGAGCAACTCCAGGGGGCTATGTTCCTATCACAGTTTATGTATGTGTGGTTCTGTAACTGAGTTCTACAAAAAAAAAAAAAAAAAAAAAAACCAAAATACAAATGTTCTGAGATAGTGTGAGTTAGCTGCTTGTTGTCCTGCATGGGAATAACATGGTGATATGTGCACAGATGAAAGATTAAAGTCAGACTCCATAGCCAAAAGAGACTACCCACAAAAGGAGCTCTCATAATGGAAGAGAGTCCCCAAGGCCAAGTGCTGATGCCTCAGAGTTCTAAGAAGAACAGGAAAGACGGAACTCACAGAAGGCAAAGCAGGCAGAGTCCATATCCTGATTTCCAAAAGTTGAACATGTTGAATTACTTGGCAAATGAGACTTTGAAGGAATAATGAAGACTTTGCACCTCAAACCTAACCTAAATTATCAGAAAGGGCCCAATCTAATCACATGTGCTCTTGAAAGCAGCCAACGTTCTTCCACAAGAGGCAGGAGAGATTAGGCACAAGGAGAAGATTAATTTAAAGCATGACATGGATTTGATGTGCTGCTGGTGGTTTAAAGATGGAGGAGCAGCCACACAGACATGTAGGCAGCCACAGAAAAGGCACCTGTTCATGGTGAGTGAAGAAGCAGGGACCTTGGCTATAATCCCACAGGAAAATATTTCTGCTGAAATCTGAAGAAGCAAGGAAATAAGTTCCTCTTCAGAGCTGACAGAAAATGATGCGGGCTTGCTTGATTTCAGCTGTTGAGATCTGGTGCAGAAAAACTGGCCAAGTCAAGGAGATACCTAACCTAAAGAATTCTGCAATAGTAAACTTGAGGTGTCTTGCACAACTAAATGAGTGATAATTTGTTTTGGAAGCAATTAAAAAATCTAACACAGAACGGATCAAATGCAAAACCACTAAATTTAAGTGAATTTAATTACTACCAGATGAAAGTTATACATGGAAGTTATGTTTAGAAAACAGGCATAAAGTACTGCAACATTCTCACAGTGGGCCAGGACTGGAGGTAGTGAACATACACCTTTGATCCCAGCAGTTAATTTTTTCAATGGAATATTAAGCATGCTTATTAACAGTGGTGATGCAGTTTTCTAATTAAGTGCTTACTAATTAGCTGCATGATCCTTCTCATACCAATAAATTAGGCCAAATCATGAGGATGTTAATATTTATGAATGAAGACATCCCCTTGCAGCAGGGAGACTGGCAACATCATACTCTTCTGCCATGGTGGCTGGGCTGTATCATTCAGAGCAGCAGTAATTAGCTGTGAGTGAGATAGAGTTTACAGAATTAGAAACCTAAAATAGAGATAGGCAAGCCTTACTTGAAAGTGGGCAAGTAGTCAGGATTTTATGTCTTGCAGACCAAATGGTACCTTTCTCAACTCAAGTCTGATTGTGCAGTAGCAATGCTTGTACCAACAGAATACACATGAATAAGTGGCTGTGTAGCTGTCAAACTTTTTATTGATATTGAAATTTGAATTTCATGTAAATTTCACATGCCATGGGATGTTGTTGTTTTAAAATTTTTTACCCAACCTTTTAAAATGTAAAAACCATTCTAGGCTTGCAGACAATACAAAAATAAAAGGCAGTGTGTTGAGTTGTATGACTCTTGTCATATTTGTACAAAGCAGATGCAGTGTGAAAGTCACACATGGCTAGATCAGGGTACATGGGAAAACTCCTTCAAGATACTCCAAATCATACTGAGATCAGTAAGACCATCTATTTTTTTTTTTTAAATGAACTTAGGACAGGGTCTACAGGCTCTCACTATGCAGTTCAGACTCAGTGATTCTCCTGTTTTTAGCCTCCCAAGCGCTGGGAGTACAGGTGTGTGCCGCCACACCCAGTCTCAATCACAGTTTCAGCATGTTCCAGGGGCGGGGCTGGCATGGCATGCCGGGGAACATCTGTTTTTCAAAGGAAATGAAACATTTACTTGTTTGAACTCTATCTTAACAAAGAATGTTAATATCTTGATAGGAATGATCATTTAATAATTTAATTACAATGCTGGTAGAGATTAAATTATGTACCCCTCCAAAAGATATGTAGAAGTCCTAACTCTCAGTGGCTCAGACTGTGACTTTATTTGGAAATAATGTCTTACTAGATGTAATTAAGCTTAAATGAGGTCATTAGCATGGGCCCTGATTCAAAGACTGTTGTCCTTATAAGAAGGGGAAATTCGGACACAGAGACACAAACAAAAAGGACACCATGTGATGATAAAGGCAGAACCAGAGTGATGCAGCAGAGGCCAAGGGATTCCAAGGGTGCCAGCAAAGTCTGGGAGAGGTGGTGGAGTGGATTTCCCCCCAACACTCCTCAGAGGGAATGACTAATGCTGACAGCACTTTGATCTAGGACTTCTTGCCTTTCTAACTCTGAGACAACAAATTTCTACTGTTTAAGCCACTCAATCTGTAGTGGTCGCTTACAACAGCCACAAGTAACCAGTACAAGTGCCTTTATTCCTTTTAGAGTCAGGCTTATAAAGTGCCATCTGCATAGCTTCCTTCTCTCTTTGACCAAAATAGCTGCAATGTAGAAAAGGCAATGTTGTCAAATATTAATAGCTAGAAAATCTGGATGTGGGAGATTTGCTATCAGTTTGGGCATTTAAGAAGAATGTATCTAATATCTAGCTTTTTAAACTGTTATATTAAAAATCAGGGGAAAGCAGCAGCACCAGATCAAAAATGGCAGCCAGCAGGTGGCTGAGGAAGGAGCTTGAAGAGATCGGCAAATGTGGAATGAAAAACTTCTGGAACACCCGGGTTGAGGAAGCCAATTTATTGACTTGGCAAGGACTTATCACTCCTGACAACACTCCATGTGAAAAGGGGGCCTTTAGAATTGAATTCAACTTTCCAGCAGAGTAATCATTCAAACCACCAAAGATCACATTTCAAACAAAGACCTACCACCCAAATATTGATGAAAAAGGGCAAGTTTGCCTGCTGGTAATTAGTGCTGAGAACTGGAAGCCAGCAGCCAAGACCAACCAAGTAATCTAGTCCCTCACAGCATTGGTGAATGACCTCCAGCCTGAGCATCTGCTCGGGGCTGACCAAGCTGAAGAACACTCTAAGGACCACAAAAATTAGTAAGAATGCTGAAGAGCTTACAAAGAAATACAGGGGAAAGCAACCTGTAGGCTAAAATGTGCCACAAATGATTCCAGCAAGTGTGATCAGAGACCCCGAGCAGTGCAGGGAAGCAACCCACAAAGCAGGACTCTGGAAAATCGACACGTGTCACCACTTGGCGTTCACTTGTGGCAGTTACTAACTTTCTCCAGTTTTCTTAATCAAAAATGATTTAGTAACTTGCAAAGAAAGGATTAAAAATTTCAGATATTTTAAAAAAAGTCAATATTAGTTCAAGTCTTTCATTAGAAATCCATACAGTTAGTTGTAGATGTCTTGCTAACAGTGGTAGTTTGATCAACATACAGTACATGTAAATATATATTTACATACATGTATCACTAAATACATACATATATTTTATATATGTAGAGAGAAATATATATATTATATATATCACTAAATGCATATAACTTAAGACTTAGATTTGGAGTAGAATGGAAGTAAAAGCAAAAATTTCTATGGTTCTTTTTTTAATTTCTGTTTTTCATATCAGTATAAATAATTATATGAATTTGAGTATTCTGGATGAGAAAAGAATTTCTTGAAGATGGCCTTCCTGTATGTATGTACCTACTGGTGTGTTCATCTGATGAATGGATAAAGTCGACTCTTGGTGGTAATGATGGGAAACTCTGCTTTTTCATATTTGCCAATTTCCATGGTGAAAATGCCCCATTATAACTGACTTCAACACTGTCTCACTGAATGCTTAGCTGGGAGGAGATGTATACAGTTATTCACTACTGGAGTCAGCCAGGTCTAGCATGCAATTAGTAACAATAATTTACACAACTGTGTGCTTGTCAGTCATAGGTTACCATGCTATGGGTCAGTTTGCTATAAAAAAGGGCAAGATAGCATCTTGGTATTGGAAGTGATCCTATAGTTTCCAGACACTATCCTGCCTTTAATTGGCTGTGTGTCAATGAAAAAAATGTGACTTTAAAAAAAAAATGTGACTTTGCCTCTCTAGTTCTCAGCTTTCCAGATTCTGTAGTCTTCTTAGGGAATTCTTAAGAGTGGCCACTTGAAAGCTACAACTCTAGTTGCATAGGTCCTGCTTTACCTTGGTCTTAACCATCCAGTAGAAAAGTATGAAGTCGAAATATGAGAAATAAAGCCATGCTGTTGGGTTGAGCTGTGGGGGACTCAGGTCAATAATTTCTGACATTGCCAGTTAAATATAAGACCCAATGCTATTATGGGCTACTGGACTCTTTTAGAATATTTTGCTGAGTTTACACACCTATAATATTCAATAACGGAACTTAGGAAAAATGGGGTATACCGATGAATGTCCATTTTGTATCTGTGTATTCAAAGAGGTTGGGATAGATATATAGTTGCATTCTCTTAATGAATAGAATGATTTGTTCTAATGGTGTTTGTAAAGAGGATCACAAGTCCGCATCTTGTACAGCAATTAACCACTAAGAAGAATATATGCAGTGTATTATTTGTTGAAACTGTCCTTCCGATATGATTTGAAACTGTCTCATTGCTATCTGTTTGTCAATAAAACTTTGGGAAAAAAACATAAATATAGATAGCAAATTCATTAGCACTGAAAAAAATCTTTCCCCACCCTAAATCTCTTGTGCTTACAGTTAAATCCCAAAAATCCAATCCCTTATGATTTCTCAATTTTGGGAGAAGATGTTAGCAAAGGACATGAAGTTATTTATATCTCAAGAAGTAAAATTTTTATTGCCCTATCTTTCCTCAATTGCACAAATAAGACTTAAGGAACATAACTATATTGCTGTTTATGGAAAAAAAGCTAGAAGAAAGGAATGTATTTATGTAAAGTTTCTGTAAATTAGCAGATTACACTTCTAGTAGTAGGTAAGGCTAAAGGAGAAACTGCTAAAATGTAATGTTTTGCTTATGTAATGATTTGTTTAAAATAAATAATTGAAAACCACAGTTTTAAACTGGAAAAAAAAAAAAAAAAAAAGAGTGGCCACTTGGTATTCTTGCCTGTCTTGAGTCCAGAACAAGTTCTAGTGACAGCATCCTGATTTTCCTTGAGAACCAGAAATTTCCACTCACAATTTATACAATTCAAGGAAAGTGGTTGTTTTTCCTGATTCTGAAGTAAGCATGTAAGTCTGGACTGGCCAATCAGAGAATCTCTTTCTAGAGGCATATTGGCAATCTGCACTGGTTCGGGGGTTGGCAGGAGACTCGAGTCAGACCAATAAGGCTTAATGTTGAGCTGCAGCCACAATTCTTATTTTGAGAAATACAATTTAAATATATTTATTTATGTGTGTGTGTGTGTGTGTGTGTGGCCAGCTCAGCCCACCAGGGGGCGGGGCTGGCTGGCATGTGGGGCTGGGGGATTGAACCGCGGTCCCTGTGCTTTGCTAAGCTTGTTCTAAGTAGGTGCTTTAGACCACTGAGCCATCTCACCAGCCCCACGAGAAATACAATTTAAGAAAAGAAAAATTTGTTTCCACTGGAATTGTTGAGAAGACAGACTGCAAGCTTGGAGTTTCTGGAACCCATGAAATCAAATGTATTCATTTTTGTTCCTGGTGTTACTATCTTAAAATTAGTTCTTTGGCAACTGGTTTGACTCTTCTCAGTTACAGTTTCATTTCCTCAGTGCCTAACATATAAATAATTTATATATTTAGGTGCAATAAATTCTGGGGCTGCACATAATTAAAAGCTACAAGTCTGTGGAAGCCTTAGAAAGGAAGACAGATACAAAAATATGCAAAATCAAGCAGAATCTGGTGTGGCCCCCGGGGCCAAGGCCTTCTCACAGGAAAGGCTCTTGTTTGGAGGTTATTGAAGAGCAGAGGTGTGCAGGGCACAGCTAGGACTGTTCCTAAAGGATGACCTTAACTGAAATTGCCAACACCTGAAATCAGCTCTGTCTAAGGATGAATGTGGACGCAGAGGGGAGAACTTTATAATTTGGACACTGCCTCCCTAGTGCATTAGAAAGACACAGGGACAGCATTTTGGGGGCTACTGTCTAGGAACTCTTCTAAAAAGTGTTCTAAAAAATGTTACTTTGATCTTGGTTAGCTCTTCTTTCTTGAGAGAGATGCACTACCCTCCTAAACCACTCTGAAAAAAAATATTTCAAATAATTATCAGCCACAGCTTCAAGTGCACCACATACACAATACTCAATGGGGTCATGGTCTGCTCAGTAAAGGACAATAAAGTTAATTCTGTGACAACATTGCATGCATTATTAAAAGTTACTGTGCAATGCAAAATGGCAACAAACTCTATAAAGCTCATTGGAAAAATGCACACAAAATATTTAGCACTGAAACATTAAAACAAAACATAATTAAAAAACTATAGCACAGTTTTATCATCCTAAAAGGTTAAGAGACAGCATAAATATTATAGTAAATATTACATTTTATATTTTGTTTGATACTGGGAATATAACCTAGTATGTATACCACTGAACCACACGCTTACCCCTTTTTCGTTTCTTAAATTTTGAAACATGTTCTCATTAAGTTTCCTAGGATGAGAGTAGTGGTGGTGAATCTAGGTAATCTCAAGGTTCAGGAGGCTGAGGCAGGAGGATTACTGTGAGTTTGAGGCCAGCATGGGCTACATGGTAAGTTCAAGGCCAGCCTAAACTGCATATTGAGACCCTGTCTCAAAAACAAACAAACAAAAAAGTTGCCTCAAACTTGTGATCCTCCTGCCACAGTCTCTAGAGTAGTATGAACAGGCATGAACGGATATATTTTATTATGAAAAATACCTGAGGTTTGCTTGTGGAAGAGGGCATCAGAAAGGCTTTGGGGTTATCGTGAAGGGGTGGGAAGAGGATACTCTGGAATCAGAAGGAAAGGTGTGACACACAATGTGGTGGAGGTGACACAGCATGGCAAGAGCACAGTTAGCAAAGGCAGCTGGCAGACCGTGAGGTGTGTGCAAGTGTGTGATTGGTGCGTTCCTGCATGGCTCTGTTCAGCTGGTTGCAGCTTTCTGTATTCACCTAGCATCGTTCAAGGGCAAAAATCATGCATAAGAAAACAGGAAATTTACATTATGCTCAAATTGTTCTCTGATGTATCAAAATTGTGTTGGAACAACTTTAAGGTTTTAGAAAGAATGTAGAGTAGAACAGATTGTACTTTGCTTGTCGGAGTATATACCTTTTTTATTATTTCTAGGTTACAGACCAGGTTGTCTATGATTAAAAAATATAATTAGATATACAAAAAAAAATCTAAATTTAAAGTCTCCAGAAAGCATTTTTTGTATTTCTGATAACTGTTAGACTAAATCACTCCTGCTTTTTTCCTTAGTAACCTTCTCTAGGAGAAACTCAGCATCTGAGATCCTCTTGGTTTTCTATCCTCTTCTCCATCAATAATACCTGCTTTAATGAAAGGGTGAGATCCCCTTATTCTTACTAAGGTATACAAGACTGATAAGGTTAAAATACTCAGAATAGTTTTATTGTAAAATTACATGGTAAAGAAATGCAGCATGAACTATTAGGGTATTAGGCCTTATTTAACTGATGGGGGAGCTATTAATGATAAAATGATGTGGTATAGCTCACAAATAATGGCACTTAATGGTCCACTACTAGAAAAACAACTTTCAGTGTCCTCATTTGTCCTGGTTGTGTAAGGAATAGTACTGATGCTACAACAGAAAACATGTGTTATTTTGGTTTCTTGCTAAACTAGTTGTTTCAAAGAGGTTTTTAGGGCCTGTCTTGGCACCCTTAAATAGCATTTAGAGAGCTGTTATGAGAACCAAATGAAAGGATATGGTGCTTGGCACCACGCTCCTCGTGCCAACAAGGGGTAGGATGAAAATGGGGAGCAGGCAGCCACGGTGCCTAAATTGAGATCTCAGCCCTGAGTTTTCTCATCCTTGGAGCTTGGACATGTATCTCAGACTCTTCGAGGTTCAGTTCCTTCATCCACTCAGTAGGAAGAGGGAGCCTCTTAAAATAAAATAGATGTCATAGTTCTCAGCACAATGGCTAGACATACTCATGATATGGTTTTTAAAAACCACAAAGAAAATTAACAACAACTAGTTACATGGCTGCCTTACATGTACCACAACAGAAATCTACTCATTTTAATAGCAGGCAACACGCTTATGCATAAGCTGCCCAAATATGGCAGGGGTGTGACTGGCTACATTGGAATTTCAAGAAGCACTCAAGTTTATCCCAGAAAAGGTGGCTTCAGCTTTGTATTTCCTGAAGAATGCAGAGGTCCCTGGTCCCCTCAATGACTAGCATCTCAGACCTTCTGGACACAGAGCTGCCCTCAGTCCTCTCCCTGGAATAGGCTCATCCTTCAGGTCAGTGCTGGGAGGCAAATTTTTTCCTCTTTTGGGACACACAAAAAAAAAATCCTTAAATATGAAATACTCACCACATTGGAAATAAAGATGTGAAGCAATTTTGTCTTTTCTTTCCATTTTAGGACTACTTAAATTTTTACTTTAAAATTATAATGTGGATGACTTAACATTTCTAACATGTGAGTATGCCAGGCATATCTGAGCACAAGCTGCTCTGGGCAGGGACTCTGTCTTGTCCACTGCTCTATCCATAGTACCTCAAAGCACATCTGGAACATGTGGGTAGTTGTGCTAGTTTGCCAGTTCCATGTAACAAATCACCACATAGCAGACTCTTGACATTTCATAGCTTCTTAGGATGGAGAGTCTGGACACTGTTCGCCTGCATCTTCAGTTAAAGTCTCACAAGGCTGCAATAAGGGTATCTCTTGGCTAATGCTGCAGTTTTGTTTGGGCTTGACCACAAAGGGGTTTACTTCCGCTAGGAGAATTCAGCCCTTTCTTGCTGTGATATGGGGTGATGGGGGGAGTTCCTGTTTCTTACTAGGTGTCCCATGGAGTCTGCTCAGTTCTGGGAACAGCCTTAGCTTGTAGCTGCTCCCAACATAGGCAGCCTACAGCATGGCCACTACAGAGACAGTAAGACTGCAGCTAGGTGGGAGCTGTGGCACTATATGATGTACACATATGAATAGGTGCAATCACATACATCCATTCTGTTGCTTGTGAGAAAATCAGAGGCCCAGCCCATGCTCAAGGAAGCAGGACAACAAGGGTGTGAGTGCTACGGGGCAGGAGCCATGCGAACCACCCTAAGAATCCACTCACTGCCAGGCACACATGGTATGGTCATAGAGTATGGTTATTCTGATCAGATGAACAAGTTTAAATGTTGAATCCTTTGCTCTCCCAAAATTAGTAGATTTTCAATTCATTTTAGGTTTGATAATCTCAGATAAAAATGATATATTAAAAGGTACCTCAGGCTTATAAACTTTTGGAGGAGATGGAGAAGGGTAATGTTATCTTTTCTAGTGAAGAAATGAATGCCTAGAGTATACAAATAAAGCAATGACAGCCAATAGCAGAGTACAATGTGTCAGGGGAAAGGCACTTGCTATGTGCTTCCTCTAGGCTTCTTTCCCTGGATTATTTGAGTTTACAGATTTCTCTCAGAACTATCTAACTCTATCTGATTTTATTGAGGCACTAGTACAGAAAGCCATGAACTCATAGGAAAAATAAAGACATTTAAAATTTAGCACGTGTTTGTAAAGGAACTCATGTTAAGTAACTTAATGATATGAATTATTAGGCAGACTGGATGATTTAAATAGCAGAGCACAGTGAATAGGAAAATGAAAGAACTATGGTTTGTAGCTTTTTGCCTTGTAATGATTTATAGATAACCTCCTTACCAGGACAACCACTCTGCCTAATGGACAAATATTTAAGTATTAATGAAGAAGCTGTCAAATATTTGTAGGGTCCATGAAAGGAAGGGGTGATCACAAGGGAACCGAGGGAGCTGCATGCGAGACGCCTCTTGATGTAAACATTGTCTCTGGTGCCTACCAGGAGGATCAGATGCCTCTCTGCTGAGATTTTGGGGACACGGCTTTTCAGTAGATCCATCTTTTCATCCATTGAACAGAAAGAGTGGGACAATCGCCTCCAGGGTTTGGTTAGGTTAATACAGATAAAGCACTTAGAATGTAGCTAGGAAGACAAATGTTAGCTGGAAGACTTAGTATTACAGAAAACAGATTTCACCATATCCAACAGATAGTGACTCCAAACAACTTCTTTCACAGAGACTTGAGAAACAGGGAGATGTTTGCATACTCATTCTGATTTCCTGTAAGTGATATGAGGGCAGTGACAGAACATCATGAAAAAACCCTTCTGCTTTTCTTTGTAAATCAACTTGTGAAAATAGGCTCCAAGTTTTAAGATATTACAAATGGTAACTTTTTGTAGTAATACCATTAAGGTCTCCTATCTCTCCTCTAAAAATTCATCTACTTTCCTCTGGATTTGTGTAACTTTTTATTTTCCTTATTGTCTTCTGAAATGTGACTAACTGGCTTGAGTTCCAACGTCCTCCTTAACATAAACAGGGATTTTCCAACCACAGCCTTGACTTTCCTGCCCGTTCTTTCTCTGCCTTCTTTCAGAATATGATACTTAGGTTCTTGGTGTCAAATTCTTCAGGCCCAGAGTGCCACAGGTCCCCCCCTCTGCCCCCTGCTTCTCCTCAGAGCTAAACCTGCATCTGTATGCCTGTGATCATGTCAACTTAAAAGGGCAAATGAGGAGAAATGCCCTTTAAATGTTTCAGGTATCTCTGTGCTCTAAGCTGGGAGAAGGAATTTCCTTCCTTTTTCTGGCTTTGGGGATCACTATCTCACCAGATCAATACAGCCAGAGAAAGTTAACCTCAACATTGATTGACTTTGGCTGACTGGAACAGAAGTCTGCACCAGAAATGCTGCAATGAATAGTCTCCTGACGAACAATCCAGCCAATGAAGACACATGAAAAATAACTGACAAACCTCCCATTGCCTTCAGATTCTATTCCGGTTTTTGTAAAGTTGGAATCTGAAGCCCACCTCTTGTTTTCTAGATGGGAAAATTCAAAACTCAAGAAATAAGTGTCTCTCATAAGCTCAGATGATCAGTGCAAGCATAAGCTAGACCAGATCCAAGCCCAACTGCTGGTTTCCTGGGGCTCCTCCCAGTTTTGCTGCAGGATCTCTTACACATGAGGAGGATGTGTTTAGTACTTAGCAATCCAAGATGAATCCACTTCAAATTCTTCCAGACACAAATTATGTTTTAGTTAATATTCCTACATATTGCAGTGCAACAAAACATTCAAGTTATCTTCACAGAACCTTATAGTCCTTCCACATAATTATAGAGTAACTCTTAAAAA
Organism: Octodon degus; assembly: GCF_000260255.1. Lineage (NCBI taxonomy): Eukaryota > Metazoa > Chordata > Mammalia > Rodentia > Octodontidae > Octodon > Octodon degus. Next base: position 9,033,013 of record NW_004524667.1, on the reverse strand, counting down.
AATCTTCATAGTAGAATTCAATTATCTAGGCTATTCAAATCCCCTCATTATTAGGTTCTTAGATATTTTTCAAAAAAAATTGTCAGATGTATTCATTCTAATGAGTTAAGTATTTGAGGAAACTTCATATATAGAACATAATATCAATTTCAATTTCATTTTATTTTGGATATACAAAAATGCTTATTTAATCAGTCAAGGTATTATTTACCTAAGATTTTCTAGTAGATTCTGATATTAATATCACTAGGTTGAATATCCTTTATCCAAAATGCTTGAGATCAGAAAAGTTTCAGATTTGGGGTTTTGGGAGGGTTTTTTTTTCCATAATGGAATACTTGAATAAGCAGAATGAGAAACTTAGGGATGAAACCCAGTCTAAATATAAAATTCATATAGTCTATACATGTTGCCTGAAAGTAACTGTATAGAAAGGAAGTTTATAGAATATTTTAAGATAATTCTGTGCATAAAATACCTCACATCACAGAATGACACATCACAGAAAATAAAAAAATGCATAAAATGGTTAAAGTTACAGAGTAAAACAGTTAAAAGAATGAATACTAGTTTATATTTTAAAAGGCAAAGAGGTAAACTACAAATAATTTGCCTAAGTAAAGCAGATGAAATTATACTTAAAAGGGGATCAATGCCTCTGTATACACTTATGTTTACATGAACACTCACCAGGTGCATGAGGAACCTTTCCAATATATTAAATGGGAAACAACTTTGCAAAAATAATTTTTAAAAGACAGCACAACTGTAATGCAAATTTCATTCCATACTTGTTTATGCAATGAGGGGAAAATTTTCTTATTTCCTATTAGTGAATTATTTCTTATTCCTGTAGTTTAAGAAATGTTTTTGCTAATTAAATAAATGAAGGAAATATGTAAGTCAAGTAATCCTATCATGGAGCAAAAAGACAAAATGAATAAACAAGCTCTCTAGGAAGCAAGAAAAAGTCATTAGGTGAAATAATGTCCATATGAAGTAATTATGGTTCATTTCATCTTTCAAGTTTTTCTAGTAGAAACATCTGGAAGCTGGGTTTTACTTGGGGAGGGTTGAACTTGTCGGAGACCTTGATTGCCATGAGCTCCAGGTACACCAGCAGATGGCAGGTGCTCCTTAGTATGTGCAAGAGGTTGTTACAAATGTGTTTGAGATTAAACTGTTGGACCGAATTTTAAAAATTCAGGTCAGAAAGAGAATAGAAGGGCCGGCCAAATAGCTCAGCTGAGTAAAGCACCTGCAAGCAGGCGCAGGGGCTGGGGTTCGACCCCTGGGCCTGCCATGCCAGTCCCGCCCCCAGGGTGCACTGAGATGGCAATTGAGACTGAGCATGGTGGCGCGCACCTGTAATCCCAGTTCTTGGGAGGCTGTAAACAGGAGGATCATTACAAGTCTGATCTAGTAGTGAGACCCTGGACACCCCACCCTGTAGACCCTTCCCTAAGACACACACACACACACACACACACACACACACACACACACACGAAAGGGCATAGACATCAAATGTATATATCTCACTGAGAGATTTTTCAAAAAGATGTTTGTGTAAGTTTGTAGTTTTATTTCCCATGTCAAAAAGAAGGACTAGTCTGAACAGAATCACATATATTATTTTATATCCTAGGATGTTTACCTACCAGATAGTTAGTTTTCATGAAAAAAACTAATCCTTGAAAGAATCCCAGAGATAATACTAATTTCTGTGTTTAAGGATTGACATATCAATGATCCTTGAAAGAATGTATTTAAAATGTAGGACTAGGAATCCTGCCCACCTGAGAAAACAATGTTTCTAAGAGAAATGCTTAGGAGAAAAAGGAACACAGACAAATGTAAAAGAACACTGAAATACTTGCTTCTACTGCACATGCTCACTTATTTGAACCTCTTTCTTTCCAGTAATTTAAGATCCATTAACTCTCTCAAGATACCACTAATTGATTATGGTTGAGATTACAGAAGAAAAATCCAGGATTGAATTAGCTCAGACAGTAAAACCTCCTGTTCCTTTCTATAGGTAACTTTCCATTAGGCTACCTAGGAAGAACACTGAAATGGTGTTTTGCATTTGACATTGCTGGGCAGTGCTGTTTTAACTGCTTCCCAGTAAAGTAATCAGAAAATGTAGTTTCTCTCACATAGCAATAACAGATGCTACTTCTTATTTTGCTGTATTAAAAAAATGTAAATAGGGCTAGCCAAATAGCTCAGCAGACTAACGCACCTGCAAGCAGGCACAGTGGCCAGGGGTTTGATCCTCAGGCCTGCCCTCCTGGCCCCACCAGGGTGCACTGAGATAGCAATTGAGACTGGGCGTGGTGGCACCCACCTGTAATCCCAGCTCTGGGGAGGCTGTAAACAGGCAGATCACTAGAGTCCGATCTAGTAGGGAGACCCTGAACACCCTCTCGAACCTTCCCTAAAATATAAAAAATAAAAATAAAAAAATGTAAATAAAAAGAAGTGAAAATAATTTTTATAATACATGCCTGTTACCAGAGTATATCCAGGGTATGCCATTGTTTTGGTATGTAAGCAGTAGAAAGATATGTACGAATGGCATATTTGGGTTCTTACAATTATTCTTTTTTTTTTTTTTTTCGGAACTGGGGATTGAACTCAGGCCACTGCACTTGCCAGGCAAGTGCTTATTCCACTGAGCCAGCTCCCCGGCCCCCTCTTACAATTATTCTGAACTAGTCTTCAAAACAACTTTGGTGTGTACTTCATGCTTACAGCACCTCGCAACTCAGCTGCTTTGGAGGTGCTCAGTACCATGTTGGATAGCGTGGCCCTATCCATCCAATAAAGGACAATGAAGTCATTGAATAAAACAGATCAACAAAATCGTTCTAAAATTTGGTTATATTACACATATTTTTCAGTTTTGAGGATGAGTTTTAGTTGTTACTGGAAACTGACCATGTCTGTATCCAATGTAATATAGAATGGATCTTTTTTTAAAAAAAATAAGATTAAAAATGAAAGAAAATTTGAAGATAAAATTCTTAAAATGAATCCCTTCATTACTACTTTGTATCAATATTATCTATAAAATAACAAAAAATTCTTCTTTTAAAATTGTTTTTTAAAATATTGTAGCTTGGTCAATGAGACGGAAGCCTGACTGCACAGCAAAATTCTTATTTTTAAACTATTGAAGGTGAATTGATTGGTAAGATAAGTGGGGGAGAATTTCTCCAACTTTCAGTGTGCGTGACCTAAAAATAGCCTGGAAGTATGACTGAGTGTACATCTTGGACTTCGCTGTTTCTAAATCCTAGAGACACTTGGGTTGTGGTGCTAATTCTTTACAATGATTTTTTAAAAACACACTGCAGCTTGCAAGGATTATAAGATAGCATCAGTTTACACCGCCATTGCTGCAGGTATTTTTAGCTTCCGCATCATCCAGATGCTGCAACCCAAGGGCTGTGTGAGAAGCTGCACTGTGTGTAGGTACCGAGGTGAGTGGGTGGCTGCTCGGCTCCGGCAACTGCATCATGAAGGACTCCAAATGTCACTGCTGATGTTTGATACCGGGAGCCCTGAAGTTGATCCACCACATATTTATATCCTTTGCTAGAGAGACAGAGACACCGCTTAGATAATATTGTGTGTGTGTTTTCTAAAATAGTCTGTAGACAGCACTCACCAGAAGTCACTCTATTTTTAATTTGTTGCTTATTTATTTATTTTTTGAGGGGTGGGTGGGAATTTAGTGTGTGGCAACGCCACGACATGGAGAGTTTGGAAGTGAGGGGAAGGCATGTTACATGGACAATGAAGACCAACAAGCCTGGTTCTGAATGCTTCTGTGATGCTAGGAGTAATGGCCGGCTCCCATCTCTTCCCTTTCCTCCAATTCCTTAAGAGGTGGCCTTATGTCACCTTCTGTTTATAACCTGATTAACCTGTAGTGGACCAATTCTGTAGACATCACTTGGTTTCTCACTTGTCCAAACCTTTCCTCTCCTTTCCTGATTGTGCCTTATCATAAAGGTCCATTCACTAAGGAAATGACCACAGGGGTGATCAGGGATCCAACCCTGACAGACTGAGTTTGTACAGATCTATCAGGCAGAGGCACCACAGGGGCTGCAAACAGATACAACCCCTGCAGCATCACCACTCTGTCTGCTCCCATGTTCAATACACTGAATTTTGTTTTGGATACAAACAAACAAACGAACAAAAAGGAAATGACCAAATTGTCAACTGACAGGCAGATAATCGAAGGATCAACTTATTAAAATTGTCTTTTAAAATACTGTAGCTTTATCAATGAGAAGCTTGACTACACAACAAAATTCCTATTTTTAAACTATTGAAAGCGACTTGAAAAAAAAGGAAAGTAACTTGATTGGTAAGATAAGTGGGGGAGAATTTCTCAGACTGTCAGTGTGTATGACCTAGAAATAACCTGGAAGCATGATTTAGTTTAGATCTTGGACTTCTCATTTGAGATGCTAATTCTTTAGGATATTTAAAAAAAAAAAAACATAGGCAGAGAACAGGACTTTAGGAGGGCAGGGTTCTAGGACCCAAGTCACATATACTGCTTCTTCTCTCTCACCTAAGAAAGTCAACTCTTTCAATAGTACAGTTTGTTCTCACATCCTGACCTTTAACATTTGGTGCTCACCTAATCAGGGTAGTATCAAAATCAGTATGTTTGATTAATAGAGACTAGTGCCATAAAAATGCAAAATGAGTAGTGGATCATGATTACTTGACATTTTTATAATAGCCCCTTAATTATCAAGTTACTAGTCTACTGACTACTTGGAACTGGTCTGTATAAATCACATTAAAGCAGAAACCTAGCCCAAGGTGTGTAATTGTACAATGTAAGGAAAGGAGCAGGTCTAGAAGAACTGTAAGAGTGGTAAGTTTCCTTTGAGCTCCAAACCTCTTCCATTAGATTTCAAGGATAAGGAAAGGGTAGAAGGCATAGCCCTACAGAATACTGCCTATTGTCTGTCTGTCTATCTTTATTCATAAAAGTATTAGTTTCCAAACAGTATTAATTAGCTTTCCCTCTGTACCTTCCAGAACCAGAGAGAATGACATAAACTAGACAGACATAAACTCTTGCTCTCATAATTTTCATTCCAGTTAGAAGTAGAAGACAGTAAACAAATATATAAACAGGAATATTTCAAGCTTTTTTTAGTTCCATGTTACGACAATGAAATTAAATGTGAGAGAGTAGGAAGAGACTCCTTTATACTCATGGCTTAAGATAAACAATACTTAAAACTGAAAAGTGAATGAACCATAAAGGCCCAAGAACTAGAGAATTTTTACCCTGAAATGTAGTAGAACATATCTGACTTTGGTAGTTAAAAAAAAAACCCAAAAACAAACTCAATAAACATAGGCACAGAATCCCACCAAGTATGTGACTCTTAACATTCATGAAGTTCAACATTTTTGTTCACTTCTACTCCGTGTACATGTTACTTATTCAATGAAACCCACAGCCACAGTCATGGCTCTGCATCTAGGTGAAGAAAGAAAGACCCTCTCAGCCTATAAGTTAGCCTTTTTTGTGAGGCACAAATTTTAAAAATGAGTGAAAAAAAGAACGGATAAAGAAAGCCAGATCAATAGATTTATCCTCAGAGTACTTAAAATCTCTATTCACCATATTCATTTTTTATAAATTTTCACTACAGGTATCAAAGTTTACAGTCTACTATGTATACTCTTCCACTCTACTATTTCTTGTTAACTTCCCTCAAAACAACCATCCCCAGTGAATTGGCCTCAGAGGGGACAGAACAGTATTTTGGCCAAGGGTCAGCTCTTTCCAAACAATCTAGTGTATGTGTGTTAAAAGGCAGATTCCAGGTTTCATTATGGACCCAGTGAATGAGAGGCTCATGAGATCAGGCTCTGAGATCTGTACTTTAAACCAGAACCCTAAGTATTTCTCACACAGTTGAGAACCCAGATTCCAGAACACTAAGGTAAATTGCACGCTCTGTCTTGGGTCTCATCTGTTCCTAAGCGCATGATTTCACAGCAATTTAAAAATATTAAACAGGACCACAGATTGCAACTGCTCTAACATTCATCTCATTTCATTCTCACAACTGCCCAGAAAAGGAGGTTGGAGAAATGGGTCTTGAGATTTTCCTTATACAGATAAGCAACAGAGATATGAGGGATAAAACGATGTCCTCTGAATGAAATAAAAGGCAGCTGAGTCTTGAGACCTTCTAAGAAGTATCAGGCTCCCGTTTTCTGAGTAGACTTTCCTTTCCCAACCCACTGCTATTGTGCTACCCAAGGGACAGCTCGGGCAGCTGGGGCTCTATGGGGAGTCTACTCCCTCTGAGGCTGTCTCCCTGGTCACTTTTGTTGCCTGTCATGGGGCCCTCTCAGTGATGCTGCAGGGCTCCTGCTTCCCTTATGTGCTTGGTCCATCAAAAGTATTTCAGCATTAAATGTCCTAGGACATCAATAAATGAGAGTGTCTCTGGTGGGTCCCTTGTGCATATTTTCATCAGGATGCAGCACAGACAGGAAATTATAGGAGAAATGAAAGATGATACTATCAGAAAGGTGAAGACAAAGACGGAGAACTTAGTCATATCCTGAAAGATTTTAAGACCATGAAGCAATTCATGTAAGAGCGGGTATCTTTATACACACCCACACTCCAGCATTCAAAGCAGGAGCAAACATTGCACCCAACCATGTGCCTGATCCTGAATTTTACTGTATGATGTCATCTAGTTGTAAGAATACTACAGTCTGGTGGGGGATATTCACCTAACAGCAGAAGAATTTGAGTTTCTAATTTAAGAAATTTATCAGGACCACAGTACTGAAGCAGAATCAGAACCCAAGTCCTATCTGATACTACATTTACTATTGTGCATTTGCACATCAGAACACAATCAAGGGGGCCGGTGAGATAGCTCAGCAGACTAAGTGCCTGCTTAGGCAAGCGCAGAGACTGAAGTTTGATCCCTGGAGCCACATGCCACGCTGATCCAGTGACCAAGATTCAGCGTGGTGGCATGTGCCTGTAATCCTAGCACCGGGGAGGCTGGAAACAGGAGGATTACTATGAGTCCAAGCTGCATAGTGAGACCCTGTACCAAATACAGTAAAAAAAAGAACATAATCAAACCTTCAATGACAGGATGTAATATATATATATTCTTTATGTATCTGTGTGTACATTTACAACTAAAAGGCATTTATTTCATATTTGCCATTTATTCAATATCTATCGGAATTATCTCTACCCAAAAATTAGAGAGAAAAACCTCCTATGTTATCAGAAATATGAACTGCTTCACACAGATTGTACATTACACACTTTTAACAAGAGCTAAACCAGTTTGCATAAATGTGTGACTACGTTTCCCCATCCTTCCTAGCAGGAAGATGGGCAACATTTCTACAGGAGAATCCACAGCCACCTGACTAAAATTAGATCGTCCACATTTATGCTTTGAGTTGGTGTCATTATCTCAGCTGCAGTGTGGGAGTTTAAACCCATAATCTCTGCATATTGAGAACAGATCCGACCTGATCTGAATAATTGCAAGAGCTTGAGAAATTCACCCTTTCACATGACTTCATTCTGGGAAGTTTTAAGTGAGGACCCTTCTGAATTTCCAGCAGAGCAATGGAACTTCTGCTGGTTGGGAAGGCAGTGCATCAGGCAATAGCAGCTAACGAGTCCAATCCTGAGCCACACTAAGGAATTACAGTGCAAGAGCATGAGAGGTGTGAACACTACCAGATACACTCAAGGGCTAGGTGAGGCAACACAGGTTGAAGTTTACTGCTGAGCACATGGGTTAGGCTGGAGAATGGGGTGCCACCAGTTGGACACATGCTCCAGATGCTCAGATCTTGACATATAGCCAACCATAGATTCAATTTAAAAGAGATCTTATTTTTAGGTATTTTTGTCTTGTAAGTGAAAAGCTGCAGAGATGTGGAACTAATTAGAAATAATTTCATAACTATGTAACACAAATTTCCAGTGTCTACGAGTGCCTTAATGGGAATTGGATCATAGTGTAAAAAATATGAAATGCTATTTTTGAGGACTATAAATTTATAGCTATCCTAAAGATAGTAACATAATAGTAGATTCCATAAGAACTGAAGCCAAATGTGATAGCCTTTTTGTTTTGTTTTGCTTGTTACAATCAAATTCCACTGGAAGATAACTGCCCATTGAAATGCACTGTTTTCATTTTATTTCTGTAAGTTCAAATTCATTCTCTCTGGTCACACTCTAATGATGCAGAGGCAGAAATAAATTTGTATGTATCTATGGAGCAGTTCTAGATCCACTTCATTCTAGTTTTCCTCTCCATTTATTTATAGAGTGTGTATGTTATTTATATGCCTGAGTAAAATAATGCTAACTTGATATAGATATTATTTCAACAGGGAATATCTGCTAACACTATCATCTTGCTTCATTTTCCAAAAAAAGGTGTTAAAATACAAAGAATCTAACACTACTAAGAAGAACATTTTACCTTATTTTCAATTACTGCACTTTACATTAAAAAATCATTCTTAGGTGGGCCACATAGCTCAGTGGAGTTAAGTGCCTGCAAGCAGACACAGGGGCCAGGGATTCGATCTCTGGGCCTACTATTCCTGCCCCGCCCCCGGGGCATGCTGAGAGGGCGATTGAGACTTGGTGTGGTGGTGTGCACCTATAATCCCAGCTCTTGGGAGGCTGTAAACAAGTAGGGATCACTGAGTCCAATCTAGTAGTGAGACCCTGCACACCCTCTAGACCCTTCCCTAAAATACAATAAATAAATAAATAAATAAATAAAGTTAAAAAATCATTCTTATAAAGTTAAGACTTGAACACCATTAAGATTTCTGAGGAGTGCAATCATATTTGCCTCAGGCAAAATCAATTATTTCATTCAGTACATTGCGACAGTCATTCTGCCTCCACAAAGCCCAAGGTAACCATTACTGCTTTTTTTGCTCTAGACATCTGGTTGCTCAACATTGCTTCAATGTGTCAAGCTTTGTGACAAAGAGTTGAATTAGAATAAGATTTTTTGGAGCAAGCATTTCTGACTCCCATAGCCTCTTCCGTGATGCAATTTGCTGAAAAGATGGAAATTTTAAGGGAAAGAAAAAATGGGACACAAATGTCATTAGGATGAATGACAAAGAAGTAGAAATGATCATAGGCTTCCAGAAATTCTCCAGCAAGCTATCACCCAGGTTTTATTTCTTTGGTGTTTTCGAAGATGAAGTAGTTGATATTTATGTTCACTAAAGTTTGAGAAGAACAAATTTCTAGTCATTTGTAGGTAGGGTGAGTATCCTTTCCAATGAGAACTCAGCATTAATGAACCCTTCAATCTTAGAACAATAAATGCATTTATGTTTGGAGGTGAAAGAAGTGGAATATTGCACATGCCAAGCTTACATTAATACTGTTGAATAGCCATGCATTGAGATAAGTCACAGAATTTATTAATACCAAATTTTAAGTAATATACTGCTATTGTCATTGCACAAGCATATTATTTAAGAGTACTGAAGTCTGCATAATACTTTTAAGGTTTACATTAACTACTTAATTTCAATTCAATTAGAGGTAAACTAGCATTATTTCTTTCCTTTAAATAACAGTTAATATTTAGAAAAGTTTGAACATGTTTCAGACATAAATATTAATTGACTAGTAACCATTTAAATCTTGTCATAATCTTATTCTCCCCATGTGCAAATAAGAAAGTGAGGATATGAAAAGATTTCTCAAGATTGGACAGCAACTAGGTTGTGTATGACTTTCAGTCAAATCAGAGTGAGTGAAAGCCTAATATTTTGTGCAAGCATAAAGGAAAAAGTTGCAATTGGAAAAACAATGCCACTATTACATGTCTCATGCTTCCACAGGCCACAGCCGGGAGCACCGTGTGCCACACAGCCAGCAGCAATGCCAACAGCTGCACACATCTCTCCTGCTTCTACCAGCATGCACAAACAGATCCTGGGCAGTTCTCTAGTGAGACAGTCCTTATCATAGAAAATGCATATTTAAAAAGTCCGTATCACACAACCCCAACATCACATATGGTTGGAGTAACCAGGGTGACGTTGACAGATGCACTTGGCAGCTGTTCTGTGTGTCAAGACCTCAAAACCTCAAGAACTGCGAGGCTCGAAAGCATCAAGGGCTACTCTAATCCTGGAGGAGCCTCTGGAAATGGCATGACACCACCCAAGTTGAAGAGACTTCTTTACATAATTTTTTTTTGTACAACAGACCTTTTACTCAAGATATTGACATGATTAATGTAGCTATTTATTTTGGAATACTAACTAAGCTTAATAATGATGTTTTAATACTGTCCATATGCATAGTTCCCAGGATTCTTCAAGCAAACAGTTAAATTTTCTGAGAATTAAAATGTTTGAGTTTTTTAAAAGAAATATTTTCCTTCTTATCAAGGTTCTTCACTCCAGACAAATTTCAGGATTCATGAATTTAGAATGACCTCAACCTATACGTCTTGATTCCTTGACCAAGCACAGTTGTTAACCAGAATAGTGATAAAAGACTCATGCTGAAGACAGTTCCTCAACTCAAGGTCAAAATTTCAAGGTTATTTGGAAAAGAATCGTTTTTCTTACAAATCTGATCCCATTGTATTTGACCTGAGTCATCCAGTTACTCCTTCTATGAGATAAGCTGCCTGCCTTATTATAGCGTGTTTTTAATTGGTTAATTCCTGTAGGTTAGGTAGACTACTTGCATTCTGAACTTATTCAGTCTATTGGTTTATCTGCCTTCATTTCCTTTTAGAATGATTCTATTTTTAATAAAATCTTAGTTCCTCATCCACAATTTTAATGGAGCCAATAACACAACCTTCATCATAGGACCAGTTAAGAACTAATAAGTTACTATAACCTTAAAGTACTTAGACTGATACCTTCCATATAAGTACAATTTAATTAATGGATGATAGTATATTAGTGTTAATTTTGCTGGATACATAATAAAAGACCACATCAAAATCTTTTTGTTAGGCATAATTTGTCTCGGGAATTTCAGGAAGAGACCAGCAGATTGCATACTTATGTTTAAAAAATAGAATTTGGTGAATATAAGTAGAAAAGTTATGAAGTAGATCATTATAGCATCAAAAATTAGATTGCTTAAAGTGTAGATTCTGTTTTAAACTTTTTTCCTAACTTAGAATCCAGTTTATATGCACATCAGTCGAAGAAAGAAATCCTAGTGATTTAAGCAGACTAGAATAGTAAACCCTTGGTGCTAAGGGGATTATATTTCAGAACAACATCTACTTTTCAAGAGATGTGATTTGAAATGCTTTAAGAGTCATTATCTTTTCTCTCTTTAACTTGATGGATGGCCTAATCCTTTTCTGTTCATTGATGTGTACATCTCTCCCTGCTGTCTTACCCCCAACAATGTTGCCACAAAGGTCACCAAATCCTTTTAAAATATTAGTTTATTATGCTTTACGAGGGGTAAAAGGGGGAATTTAACATTTTTAGAAGAAAAGAGACAATATGCCAGGCTCTACTTTGTAGCACTCCAGGGAAAGCCAGGAACATATTTCTTGTGAACAGCAGCCCCTGGATCCTAGGTCAGTGTGAATGTTGCCTTTAAACTCATTGTGGGACAATGTTGAAGATGTCCAGATCATAACTGTTTATTAAGTTAGGGGCCTTAATGAAAACTGCTCTAGCTACACAGATACTTGAGCATAATATGCAATGACCTAAAATATTTTGCAGATATTCCAAAAACCACAAATAAAATTACCCAAAATTGATCTTAAGTGACATCTTTCTTGGTATTTATTCCTAATACAAAAGTATAGCACATTCCAAGTCTGATTTCATATGTATTTACTCCAATTTATGATCAAGCACAAATAAAAGGGCATTCAAAATACTAATATTTATTGGCGAAAAAATTGTCCCTAACAAAATAACAGAATTCCAAAATGGAATGCTAACAATTTTTAGTTCAGATTTTTTTTTCTTTTTGGATGATAAACACACCTCAGTTTATCAAGGAACTTTCTGGAAAAAGAATAATGACTAAAATTGTATAACTCAAAGCTTTAAAGATGCTCTAAAAATTTAATTTTCAGTATTACTCTTTTAAGTCATTCCTGATAGCAAATAATTATCACCTACTGCTCCATCCTCCTGTTTGTGTGCATTTCTCTCTGTGTGTACACATGTTTACATATTTGGCCCAAGTAGCATGAACCACAGTTCTAGTTTTGACTCTCATTCACTACTACATGATGATAAACAAGTTCTCATCAGTGCTTTGGGTTTCAGTTTCCTTATAAAATAAAGGTATTAGAACATGACCCATCAGATTTCTTTTCCATCTAATGCTCTGTGAAACAATTTTCTCATTCTCTCCCATATCACTCTTCTGCAAATTACGCAACCATCATACTTCCATTACTTGTTACACAAAATGGCACCAAATTACGGACTTGTTGAGTAGACTTACTGGTTCATACAGCTTACTGGGTTGGCACCAGCAGGAGGCTGTCACTCACCTCCCCTTGCTCCGAACCTCCAGTCATCCTACCTTCATCCAAGGAATCCTGGTGTCTCATATGCCTGATTCAACAGTCTCCCATCATCTACTCTGCTTCCCCATTTGCTACCCCAAAGCCCTCTCCACATAGAAACCAAAGTAAATAAAAAGTACATTGGATCACCGATCACGTGGTTCTTCTGCCCACCCATTCCAGTGCCTGCACAGCCCTCAGAACTAAGCACATGACCGCTCCTCTGGTTGATACTGATCTCTCCTCCTCTCACGCCCAATCACTCTTTGCCCCTGCCCCAGCTGGTCACTCCCTTTCTACTGGAGAGGCCCACCACATCCTGCTGTAAATGTGGGCGGGCAGGCAGGCAGGTTCTGGTGGCAAGGGGCTCTCTTCCATGATGTGGAGTAATCACTGGTGAGTCCACCATATCTGTTCTAAAACTCCTAAATGGCTACTTGCTCTCTGAAAAATGATCACCGTCCCTTGGCCTCTGTGAGAACATACACCCCTTCAGGCATGACCTCATCGGCTTGGTTTATACTGAAATGATGGCTCTCTGAATGTGGCCTGACACATAGCCTATCCTTGACAAATGACTACTCAATAATGAGTGAATGAATTCCTGCACTTTATTTACTGATCCAATTTAAGTCATCAGTTATTTCCCAATGACAATTTTACAAATAAATAACTTTCAAAACAGGTGAAATACATTAACTTGTATTTAGAGTATTTCCTATTTTATTCAAACTTATTTCATTCCTGAATGAAGTGTATCTATGAACCTTCTTTATTTCATATAAGCAAACTTTCTTCCTTCATGTCCAATGTGGAAATGACAAAATCTTCAGAGACTAAAGAAGATGAATTTTCTAAAGCTGGAGCTGAAGCTTCAACAAAAGAACTTGGCCATTTTCTAAATAAATCATAAAATATAAATCACAAAATCACATTTTCTTGCTCACTGTATTAGTGCTAGACAGAGAGACACTTAAGTATTTTATAGTCATTATTCTTCATACATTTCAATATGTATGCATTTGCCAGGACATGCCAGCCTGGGAATGCAGCAGTGAAAATGAGTCACTGTAACAGTAACACAATTAAGTTCTCCAGCTCAGGCTCCAATAAAAAAATTGCTAAAGTTCCAGCCCTCCATCTCTCTCCTCAAGATCATTGCATCTGGAAGTAAGGGATCCTTGGAGCAACTTGCAGCCCTCACGGAGAAAGTCAGTCCTTCCCATTTAAGAAGCCCGCCTTCTTCTACCTGTTCCTCACTGGCCTCTCCATCAGCCCTCCTCCCTGTTCCACAACTTAATTCTTCTTCCCACACCCTGGTTTCTTCTGACACCTGTCACCCTCTGTAGCATCATCACTGTAGGTGATGCCCCCACATTGTGCTGTAAGAGTCTCATTAAAGACCCAGCAAATGATTGAGGCATGTACCTAGTGCTTGAGCTTCCATCCCCCATCAATATAGAGTAGGATGCATTGTTCTCTAACTGGTTTTACCTCTGTGTCTTCTCAAGCCAAAGCTGTACTCTTGGCTGTAGCCTGCTTTCATCCCCCAAAACCGCTGCCCCAGACCCAATCTCCAAAACATTAAATCTCATATTTTCTCTATAATCTAGCTAGTAACGATGCCCTGGCATCTAGAACCCAGTTTCATCTCATAAGCTGCAGCAGTTATGTGTGGACATCAGTTTCTTTTTATTTGTATCTCTTGTGCATGGAGCACAGCCTGGTCTTGTTTTTTTTTTTTTTTTTTTTTCGGAACCAGGGATTGAACTCAGGCCCTTGCGCTTGCCAGGGAAGCGTTTATTCCATGGAGCCATCTCCCTGGCTCCCCTGATGATCTATTGATAATTTTTACTCTATAGTTTATTAAACCTTCAGGCCTAATCACCCAATTACCTACTGGCCCAGCTAACCAGCCCACGGCCTCCAAGGAGGCCAAAACCATAGAGGCTGCAGAGCAGAGATCATCTCTCTAAATGCTTCTAGGTTGAAAAGCTGATGTTTCATTTGTTTCTTACTATATTAATATTGAGTCATTGATTCATTAACACTACTAATTCATTATATTAATAACAAACTATTAATATAAAAAACTCAGAAGACACCATTATCATGACATCATGGATATTACTATTACGATTAATGTGTTCATATAGTTCACTCTATATATGAAGATATAAGTTTTGTGCACTATCCAGCTATAATTTTATATTTTCTTTACATGGGTCCTCAATATGGTCCTGTATCATGAAAAATTAAGTTAAAGTTATGGAATTCTATGGATTTATTATTATATGATTATTTATTTATATTTTTCTTATTATTTTATTATAATTCTGTTAAAAACTCTCTGTACATTTACTATTATTTTTTAGGACTGGCTTTGAGAAGGATTTTTTTTTTGGCTGACTCAGGCTGCCTTAAGTGTGGGTCTGGTGCAGCATGTGGTGCTGAGGATCGAACCTCAGTCCCTTGCCTCTGACTGAATTTGTTAAAGAAGGCACTTTAGACCACTGAGCCAACCCGCCAGCCCCCAGGCTTGGCTTTGAAAAATAAAACTTCTAGGGAAAGGATAAGATGTTAAAATGTTTTCCAAATAATTATGCCAATTTGACTTATTCTAGGAGCTTTGCCTTATTGTATACTCATTATCATTGAGCTTTTAAAAAAGAAAACCTTTATAGTCTTTGCCACTGTACAATCTGAAAAGTAGATTACTATTTTAATTTACATTTCGTTAGCACTACGTCAGTTTGTACGTTTTCTCCTACTTTTTGTTCTTCTTTTTTCAATTTTTGGGGTAGTATTCATCTCATTCTTCTGAAAATATTACAAGTAAAGCATCATACTTTTTGTAGTTTCTATTGAAAAATTCACCTAAAATATGACTTTATATGACCTCCAACTGTTGAAAGACTTTTCTTTCCTTTCCCTCAGAATGGCATAAAAGTTGTCTGACAAAACCACATAGCTCTCTTAAAATCCTGTTCTCCTAAGAAAATATTTTAAGACCAAGTAATGGTTTTCCCTACAGTTAGAAATCTCCACATCCGCAGACTGGCAATAATGACACCAGCAGGCCCAAAGAACAAATGCAAAAGCGGTTAATACCTCAAAACCCTTAATGATGTCCTCTGTGGGGCCCCAGTGTAGCCACGAGGCTAACCTTCTGCTGCCAAGAAGCAAGATGGCCTCCGTGACACCATTGTTAACACTGCACCCCAGCTGTGCTGTGTCAGGCTTGGTAATGAGCACAGCAGTGGGGCAATGGGGTGGTGCATTTTTTCCTGACATCTCCGCTGAGCAACGTTGTTCAGCCCACTCCTGTTAATTAACTTCGTCTCCCCAGTCTGAGCTACAAGGGTTTTCTCATTGCATATTTGAGTGGCACACACCACAGTCAACCATTCTTAGGTTCACTGGCTGTCTCAAAAGTGACAACAAATCAGAAATATAATAAAATATTCTAAGTAAGATTGCTGATAAAGTTACGAGAACAAGAAAATAACAACTTAGCATCAAACTGCAGTCATGAAAAGTTTGTGAGGAATATAAAGTGACTTTCTCCTCCACAAAACACATCAGAAGCTATGACTGATGGCTAGTTCATAAAATAATGAAATACACATTTTTTGAAAGATCATGTGCTTCTATTCAGCATTGTACTCCAAGACAGGGAAAACCTTTGGAATCTAAGTCGAAAGACACAAAATTCAAGCTTACAAAAATACGTTGGAAATCATAAAGACCTCACTGCCACAAAAGTTTATTTAATAGGTTCTAAGGATTGATCCCTTAGTACTATCCACCCCGTCAGAAAGCATTTTTAAGCAATTATAAAGAAAAAGAATACACTTCTCACTGTGAGTACCTACTATGTGGATAACACTTGTTATCTTTAATTTCAAAAGAGCCTGACATAGTGTACGTTACTTGAACATGCTACAGATAAGGAGATTGAAACTCAAGGTTAGGTAATTCTCTCCGAATTATGCAGTAGCTCTTAAGTAGCATATCTTGAACTCGTGGTTTTTGTTTTCCCTAATCATGTCACACTGCTTCTCCAAGCAAAACAAAGCAACCAAAA
>NW_004524667.1:9009389-9010472 GCF_000260255.1 Octodon degus | reverse complement strand
TCACCTGAGGAATGGTTGAAAAAGATGTGGTATTTTTACACAATGGAGTATTATTCAGCTATTAAGAATGATAAACTCGAAGCCTTTATATTGAATTGGCTGCCACTTGAACATATACTATTAAGTGAAATAAACCAGACACCCATGTGTAAATATCATACAGTCTCCCTAGTTAAGAACTCAAAAGAAGAAATACAATTAGAAAGGTATAATACAGATTAAAAGAAAGCAGGATCTCAAGGACTAACTAATCAAGAGAGCGAAAGGAGAAGATCTACGAAACATGAATAAGTTAAGCCATACAGTTATATGTAGAGGATGGGCAAGGCAATGATCCTGAGAATCTTCAGATGACTTTTGAATCTGGCAGTTAATTGGAAAGATTCTCACCCTGACTAACTATATATACTGATACCTGTGAACTAAGCTACTGCACTGCAGAGGTAATTTGTAATAGTAGTTTCATGCTTGGAATGCCTGTCATTCTGATCTTCTGAATTTGGGCTCCTTGCCATGACATGCCAGTTGCTGCTATGATATCTCTTGGGTAGGTGGTTGTTCAAGAACAAGAGGGTGGTGAATGAAAGCAAGGGACAGGAGAAGGAATATTGTGGGAGTGTCCTGCTTCAAGGTTTTATATGGTGAGATTTTTGGACTTATGTATAAACATAAGAAGTATATAATTCTTTATGCCTATTTTTAAAATATATTCTAATTTTTAAATGCTTTTTATCATATTCTGTAGTTACTTAAAGTTCAACATATCAATACCTGATGAAAAATTCCTGTTCTATAGTATGCCTAAGATGTTTGATACTCAGACAGATAGTGAGGTTAAGCTTAACAGCCTAAGTTGTATGATTATAACAATAAGCTTGTCTTCTGGATGGTAAACAACCTAAGTTTGCAGACCAAAATTAGAGAAAAAGGAGGGCTACAAGGAAAGCCATCATTTTGGCCCTAGCCTTCTAAGGTCAATTAACACTCAGGTCATATGAGAACTTGTAGTGTAATGTCATGTAACTCAGTAGTGTCCCAAATTTTCTGATCAAGGAGATTATGGGGCCAAAGAGGAAAGTGATT
>NW_004524667.1:9001985-9009289 GCF_000260255.1 Octodon degus | reverse complement strand
AAAAAACAAAAAACAAAACCCAAAACAAAGAAACTATGATCTGATCTCTTCCCTAGGAGTGGATGTACACAAACGTGAGTGACAGATTACTCACTGGAGCAGTTATTATCTACAAACAGTATGAAGTTATTCTTGTATCTTGACTAACACATGCATCTTGAAACACATTCAACCTCTGCAAAATGTAGGTGCTGTGACCATTTTACAGATGAGGAAAATGAGGTACAGGGAGGATAAGTAGTTTGATCACAGTCATCCAAATAACATATTAATTTTGTAGGTTTGCCACAAGAAAGCACCACAAATTTGGTGGCTTACAACAAGATCTGTTCTCTCACATTTATGACGGCTAAAAATCCAAACCCTGCATGCCCAGGCCTTCTGTGAAGACTCTAGAGCAAGATCTATTCTTTGGCTTTCTCCAAGATACTGGTGTTGCCACAGTAGTTGTCATTCTTTGCTTTATAGAAACATTGCTTGGATCTCTACTTCCACTGTCATACAATGTTCTCCATTTATCTCTTCATCTTATCTTCCCTCGTGCTAGTCTGTCTTTATATCTTGTTTTCTTATGAGGACACCAGTCATATTAGATTAGGAGCCAGCCTTGGTTCAGTAGGACCTCATTTTAATTTAACTAATTACATCTGCAATGGCCTTATTTTCAAGTAACATGGCCTTTTGATGTTCCAGAAGGACACAAATTTTGAGAGGATGCTAATTAACACACTACAGATAGTAAGTAGTGAAAATGGGGTTCCCTGTTAGAGTCTGGCTGAGTCAGGACTTCTGACCTCTGTTCTCTTGACCATGGAGCTGTCGTACTTCTCTAACATGTAATAAATGATTATCTACAAGGGTGATATGCTCCAGTAGTGCCAGTGTTGGGCAGGTGACATTTAAATGGAATCTTGAAAGATGAATGCGACATTCATTTTCAGTAGTCAGAAGGAGAAAAGGGATAATACTCGAGAGTTGCTAGTACATAGTTACAGTCATTCCGTGTTTAGGAAATAATGTAGCCCAAGCACACGAGAACATAGAAGGTGGTGCAGGAATGCGGAGAGCATCGGAAAGAAAATGGTGGGTGCTTTGTTTAAAAAGAAAATTGGAACCAAACACTGGAGGGCCTTGAGTCCCAAGCAAAGGTATTAGACTTTGTTTTATAGATTACCAAGAACAATGAATGAAAGGTGACAGTCACAGACTGGGCATGGTGGTGTGCGCCTGTAATCCCAGCACTTGGGAGACTGAAAACAGGAGGATCACTACGAGTCCGATCTGTGTAGTGAGGCCCTGTAGACCCTGTACTAAGGTAAATAAAAATAAATAAATAAATAAATAAATAAACGAAATAAAAGTGACAGTCAGACATCTGTTTTGGTGTACTTTTGATTTTAGTGGAAAATATTCCAAAAAACAAAAACAGGAATAGCACTTACGTAGCTGATGGAAACCTCTATGAAGTAGCTTTGAAACAGGATTCAATATTTTGTCTTTTCTTTTTTTATATTTTTTATTGAGAACCAAATAGCAATGAGACAGTTTCACAACTGATTACTAGCACATTTTCAATAATTAATACATTGCATATTGTTGTCTTAGGATTCAATATTAACCAATGGCCTTTGATGTTCATGTGTGAATCTGCCTGGGGCTTAGCTCCTTGTCTGGAGATGGGCAGTGGACTCATAGTAGCCTCTGTGAGTCGCTGGTCCCCAATGAGGCCCGAGGCTGAATGCCTCAAAGGACAAGATAAGCCCACAGCTGAGGATATCAGGCTTTCACTCCAACTAACGAATGGAGACTGTAGCTGGTGACTTGGCCTTCCTGCAGGTGACATACTTCTCCTAAATTAACATAAAATATTACTTGGAGAAGTCCTTGAAGGGATTCCCAAGTCCTGCCCAGATTCCTGCATTTTCTTCCCTATACCCCTCTTTTGTTGGAAAAGCTAATAAGTAGGGCTACCCAAAGAAGGTCTTTGTCTAAACCAAGAGAATTAGCAAATTCTGTGAAACAGTTTGGATCCTCCTGGAGCCCTGAAATTATTTTATTTATTTCATTTATTTAAGCCTTTCAATAAATTTGGGAGATTGCGGGCTGATCTTATTAACTAAAAGATAATATTAACATGACAGGAAGCTATCCAAGGGATGACGAGAGACAAAAATTGAGAGGTAAAACCTACTATGATAATTCTATTTGCTTTAGGGAGTAAAAGAAGGATGGAGTGCACATTAGTTTTTAAGGGATATGCCTTGACATTCATGCACTGGCACATCGACTATTTATTTATCTATTCACTTATTTATTGTTGTTTCTTTTTTAAGTGCTCAACCTTAGAGGAAACTAAGTTGGCTGGCCTAACTGTGGCATATTAAAGATGCCTTTGAATTCTCTGATGTACCTTCCATCTAGAGAGGCAATATCAATGTCTTTTTTCTTTTGTTTTGAGTGATGTGCTGGCACTTGTAGGGCTTAGTTTCTAGAATCTTTGTAGCTCTCACCTGGGTCTCTTTGAGGGCTTGTCCTGGGAATTCTGAGCTGCTGTCTAGGAAATCCAACTGTCCTACTAGAGAGATGATATGGAAAGGCTTAGAAACTACACAGGAAGGAAGAGGAACCTGTATAAGCATATCCTTCCATCTCTTCCCACCAGTGTGCCTGGCTTCTGGGAAAAGCACCCACCAGCTGTTGTCTAAAATGTACCGATGACCTCAGAACAAGGTCAACTGGAAAATTTCCAAGTTACTCTCAGCCTGAATTCCCAGCCCACAAAATTGTGAATCACAATAAAGTGGTTGTTGCTGAAGCCATTACATTAGGGTAGTATGCAAAAGACAACTGGAACCCATACTTGGAATGGGGTAGCATGATTCATTTAATCTTTTATTCAGAAAAGCTTAGCAAACAAATATTGATCAGAATAATAGAAATTAAAATAGTTTAAAATAGACCGTCCTCCTTTCATTAAAATTCAGTAGCATAGTGAAAAATCAAGTTATGATTCAGTATGGCTATTTGTGGGAAAATTCTATTTGTATTACATAATTCAAAAGATGGAGAAGGGTACAGACAACACCGTGGCTGCATCCTCAAGTTTAGCTTGGTACTATCAAAACAGAACACTCACTAATTCTGATGTGCTGAGAATAAAATACTCAAGTTCAATTTCTCTGAAGAGTTTTGAAAATGCTGGAGCTGGATCAAGCACCGAGTAAGTGGAATACTTTGCTTTCCAAGAATGACAACAAAGACTTTCCAGGCTGCAGCCCACACCCTCTTCCTCTGCCCCTCACCACAGTGAAGAGAAATAGAGCATATTTACAGAAGCATAGGCTTTCAGCTTCTTGCTTGCAGACAAAACTTGAGCTAGGTTCTGAGGACTTCAGCAAGTTCAAATATATCTGTAAATTTTTGCATACCTGTGAGTTTCACATTGTAACTTCTTGTTCTCCTTAGTTGCCGGCCAACATCATTTGGGCATTTAGAAGTATTGTTTCAGAGGTATTCTCAACAGACTGATTTTTTGTTAAGAATGTTGTGTGCTGAACTGGCATTTCAGGCCACTCAAGTCCAGAAACTGCACCAACACTTATTTTAAGAGTGAAGATTTACCTTGTTAAAAAAAAATTATTTCCAATACCACAGTGACAAGTCACCTTGCCTGAATATTGCTCCCTCAAACACTTAGTAGTGGAGCTTAAGTCATCAATTAAATCAGCACAGCAAGTTGCTCCTCCATCCAGCAATCAATCTAAGATTTAATCTTAAACTCCACACAAAAGAGTTAGCGTTTCAATTTACAGAAGGTTACTTTGCCACATATATATCACAACTAGAAAGATAACAACAAAGTACATAATCAGAACCTTCTTTATTATTGCTTGGAAGTAATTTTGTGCCTCCATTTGCTAAACTCAGGAGGCTCACGATTCTCCCTGACAGAAAGAAAATTGCTAGTAGTTAAATATCTAATGACAGTATTTCCCATACTCTCCACTGGAAATCATATTAACATTTCTTACTAAAGTTATATCTTTGGAATCTGTTTATGAAAAAATTCTGATTAACAATAATCTCTTGTTATCAAATATAAAACCATAGTATTTGACACAAATGGTGAAATTCAAGCAGCTCCTTTTAAGAGTTAAAATTATAATTAATAAAAGACCATTGTGGCTGGGGAGATAGCTCTGCAGTCTAAGCACCTGCCTAGCAAGCACAAGGACCTGGGTTTGATTCCCTAGTACCACATGCCATGCCACCTGAAACCTGAGGTGCACACTGCCAGCCACTCAGGTCAAGAAACTGAACGAATATTTATTTTAAGAGTGAAGATTCACCTTGTTAAGAAAAAAAAAGATGTATTTCCAGTACCACAGTGACAAGTCACCTTCCCTGAATATTGGTCCCTCAAACACTTAGTAGTGGAGCTTAAGTCATCAATTAAATCAGTACAGCAAGTTGTTCCATTATCCAGCAATCAATCTAAGATTTAATCTTAAAAACTCCACACAAAGGAGTTAGTTTTTCAATTTACAGAAGGTTACTTTGCCACATATATATCACAACTAGAAAGATAATAACAAACTACATAATCAGGTGTGGTGGCACACGCCTGTAATCTCAGTGCTGGGGAGGCTGATACAGGAGGATCACCATGAGTCCAAGCTGCATAGTGAGACACTGTACCAAATAAATAAATAAATAAATAAATAAATTTTAAAAATTAAATGAAATGCTCTTAACTTGCCAACTAAGATGGATAAAAAATAATTAATAAATTTGCTTAATCCTTCTGTATAAATAGTAATACAATTTTAAGACTAAACATAGAAAATCACTATAACTAGAATATTTTTGTTTTCTTTTTCTTAGCATTTTTAGATTAGTAACTAATCACTAATAAAGTAGGAAATGAATTCTAGAATCTTGGATCCATGACAAAATAATATTCCCAAGTACAGTCAGAATAAGCAACCAGTTTAACTCTCTCATTAGACCTCAACTCTATTCATCTAGTTAATGAAACTAATTCTTGTTCTAACAATGGGAATAAAGAATTCCACTTTTTCTGGTTTAACAGAAACTGGGATAGATTTGAAATAAGACTACAACGCCAATTCCTATGCTGCCTGACCAAAGAGCTTTCCACTAAGTAGGCAGTGGAAAATTTTTTTTCCTGTTGGTGTTTTTGTTTTAGTGACACTCTCAATGATTCCTTGTTGACTTACTGATGCTCTAACTGGAAACAACAACCAATACTCAGAAGCCCACACTATAATTAGTCTAGATTTTTGCATTTGTTTATGTGGTGTTTGATATTGTCGTTTATAAAAATGGAAAATATCCCAGTTTTGGCCAATGGGAAATGGAGACCACTGGGTTGCATCATAGTGCTCCTGTATTGTTGGGGCCAACAGCAGGGGAAACAACATCAGCAAAAAATTCTTAGGAGGTTAATGAAATGCTGACTGAAGAAACACTTTCTGAAGTCAGTACTTTTCAACATTGTATTATTTTGTCAGAGCACGCTTCCTGGGTTCACAGTTGCATTATTAGAAAATGGTGTTGAATGATACAGCAACTTATAGCAACAGTGTTGAAAAACAAAGCAATAAACACCACCAAGTGCATTTAAAATTTTTATCCATTTATCCTATTAAAACATATTTCTAGTACACAATGATCACCTTCCTCATGTGGAGTTAGCACACGTACATAACACTTTCCAGTTCTTTTTACTCCCCTTCTTCTTTCCCCTTTTCTCCATCTCCAGGTTTCCTTGCCATTTGCAAATGAGAACCATATTTCCATTATCTTTTATTTGTTAAAGTAAAATTATCTATCTTGAGTCCTAGCCCAGGTCTGGTGAGTGTGTGGGAGAGCTTCCTGCTACACTACGCCGGCGGGACGGACTACTGGTCCCAGCCCAGGCGCAGCGTGGGGGAGACCCTCTTCCACCCCCTTGGGATGCCCCCACCACTGCACACCACGTCCCCCAACCCACCCGTTGAGTAGGAATTGCTGCCACGTTCCAGGAACCCCCAGACCCAGTCCTAGCCCAGGCCCAGTGAGTGTGTGGGAGAGCTGCCTCTCCCCCCTACTCCACCTTGCCCCTCAAGGCTCAGCTCAGGCCTGGCATACAGGCCTGGGGTGTAACCCTGCAGCTGCAATCCCTGCAGAGAGTGTAGAGGATAGAATCACCCAGCTAGTCCAGGAGCAGAACATCTCGCCACAGGGGCACAACAGGTTCACCCCCAAGGGCAGCAGCGGGAAGGAGCTGAGCACAACAGCCAGACTCAAGCCAGGCACAGCTGCATAAATCCAAATTTGTAGATCTGCACCTGAACTTCAGTAGGTGCTAAGGATATAACTGCAACGAAGACCTACAACAAACATCAGAAGAAAGTGCTACACAAAATGATGAAAAGGAACAAAATGCAACCTCAGAACCCAAGCCCACCTGTAACAAGTACAGAGGACACTAACACAGAACAAATGGGGAATCACACAGCTGAAAGCAATGAATCAACGGCTTCTGAAATACAGATATAGCTGCAGAAAGGTATAGAGGAACTCAGATTGCCAATAAAAAATAAATCCCTGAATTAATAACATCTGCAGTAAGGAATCAAATGCAGAAACATATGGAGGGAACCCAATGCCCATCCAAAACAAGTGCAGAGGACACTAGCTCGGCTGAAATGCATGAAGTAATAGCGTTGATATTAAATAAGCAACAGCAGAAAGTTATAGAGGAACTCAGAGCGCAATTCTTTGCTGAAATAAAAAAAGAATTCTCAGAACTCATAGGATCTGAAGTAAAGAAGCAACTACAGAAACATAGGGAGGAAACCCAATCTGAAAAAAAAACCACTGCAGTAAAAGAATTTATAATAGCTTCTAAAGAAGACATTGATAAAAAAAATAGAGGAGATTAGAAAAATGACAGATTCCTTGAATGAGCGATACAGGAAAGAAAGAGATGGCATGAAGTGGAGTCAAAGAGATATAGAGGAAATTAAAATCTCAATCACAAGCTTCAAAACCATTTAAGTGAAAGACAGAGTTTTAGATCTTGAAGATGCTGGTACAGCTAGTGAAAAGGTAAGAAAGCATCTTTTAAAAACAAGGAGGATGCAGGAAAGAATAATCCATCACCTGCAAGATGTTGCAAAGATGACAAATGTGAGACTAATAGGCATCAATGAGAAAGAAGGACTCAATACAAATGACATTAAAAAAATATGGGCAGAAGTAATAGCAGAAAACTTCCCAAATATGAGGAAACAATC
>NW_004524667.1:8990739-8997131 GCF_000260255.1 Octodon degus | reverse complement strand
TACAGGATCTCAGGATAAATCCTGAGGGGATTTGACTGACCTTATCAGACCCAAAAGCTACAACTCTTGTTGCATAGGTCCTGCTTTACTTTGATCTTAACCATCCAGTAAAAAAGTACAAAAATGAAACATAAGAAATAAAGCCATGGTATTATGTTGAGCTGTAGGGGACTCAGGTCAACAGTTTCTGACATTGCCAGTCAAGCGGAAGACCCAATACTATTATGGGCTACTGAACTCTTTTAGAATATTTTGCTGAGTTTACACACCTATAATATTCAAATAACGGAACTTAAGAAAAGAAAGGGTATACAGATGAATGTCCATTTTCTATCTGTGTATTCACAGTGGTTAGGATAGATATATAGTTACATGCTCTTAATGAATATAGTGATTTGTTCTAATGGTGTTTGTAAATAGGATATCATGTCCTATCATGCATCTTGCACAGCAATTAACCACTAGGAAGAATGTATGCAATGTGTTAATTATTGAAACTATCCTACCAATTTGATTTGAAACTGTCTCATTGCTATTTGTTTATCAATAAAATTATGAGAAAATAAAATTATCTATGTTTTATTTTGCTCAAAATATTTTGGTTACAAACTTCCCATTTTTTGATTGGCTATTATTTCAGAGGGTCTAATTTTTGGGTTATTTATATATTCTAGGTATTAGTCCTTTGAGGAATAGCTGACAAAAACAGCTGTAGGTTTTCTATTCAGTCTTTGGGTGTTTCCCTTACTGGGCAGAAGCATTTAAATATGCTGTCATCCCATCTGTTGATTGTTGGTATTATTTCTTGTGCAACTGGGGCTCTATTTTGAAAGCCCAGGCCTATCTCTATATCTTTAAGGATTTTATTTAGTATATCTTCCAGAATATTCAGTTTTTTTCAAATATCTAGGTCTTCAATACATTTTGATTTTATTTTAGTACAGGGTGAGAAATCTGGGTTAATACTCATTCTTCTGGATAACCTGTTTTTCCAGGACCATTTCCTAATAAGGCTTTCCTTTCTTTTTCTTTTCTTATCTCTTCCTATTCTCCTCCTTCTCCTCCTCCTCTTCTTCTTCCTCCTCCTCTTCCTCATGCTTCTTTTTCCTTTTTTTTTTTTTTTTCTTTTTGGTCTTTATGACAGGGTCTTGCTATGCAGTTTAGGCTGGCCTTGAATTCACTTTGTAGCCCAGGCTGGCTTCAGATTTGCAGCATTCCTATTGCCATGGCCTCCTGAGTGCTGGGATTATAGGCATGTACCTACCACCATGCTCAGTACAATGCTCTTTGCTTATGAGTATGTTTTTTCCCCCTTTTTTAAAGGTCAGATGGCTGATGGTGCCTGGGATTATTTCTGCATTCTCAATCTAATTCCTTTAATCAATGTCTTCTTTTAGTTTCAGTGCCACATTGTTTTCACTGTTGTAGCTTCATAATGTAAACTGACATTTGGGATTGTGATGACTCATGCTTTGGTTTTGTTGCTCAGGATTGTTATATTTTTTAGAATATTTTTTCTAGTTCTGTAAAATATGCTGTTGGTTCTTGATTGGGATTGCACTTGAATTCATATATCACTTTTGATAATATGTCTATTTTGACAATGTTGCTGACTTAAAGTTATGAATTTTGCTACATTTATAAGTACATATGACTATATAATAAAAGTCAGATATTCAAAAAAAAGAAAGAAAAGAAATACTTTCTGTCATCATAAATATGCTTTCTAGAAAATTCGAAAGTGCAGGCATAGTTCATGTAAGTAGCAAAAGCAGATAATCTCAGTCCAACATAAAAGAGAAGATATAACTTGTGTAGCTTTTAACATGGCTGTATCTAGAACCACTTTCTTACCTTTATATAAAGAAGAAAAAGACCACAAAAAACCCATTTTGTTATTAGTTAAAGTGTAAGTTATGAGTAGAATGGAATTACTTGAAAATTCTGTGTCTACCAGCAAGGACCTTTATTTTTCACTGAGACAATTTTTGTCTATCTTCATGGGGTACACTATGATAATCTTATACACATAGACAGTATTTTATAATCATTTATTTCACATCAGGGCAATTAATACTTTCATCACCTCAAAATTATTTCTATTATCATTCTTCTGGTTATTTGGAGATATGCTGTAGATGTTGTAACCAATAGCTGCCCCCAGTAGGCTCTAGAAAACCAGAAAAATAATTTCATTTTTCTTGTGCTTTGATAACAGTGATCTACTTTCTTCCCATTGTCACCTTCTTCCTATGTCTCCAGTAACTACCATGCTTTCCATTTTCCTTGGAGATCCACTTTGTAGTTTTCATGAATGACTGAGACTCTGTGATACTCACCTATTTCTGCCTTATTTCACTCTCGTTCCACCCAGCCATATTGCTTTTCAGCAAGGATTACAAGACAGATATACGACGACCAAGAGCACATCTTTAATTCTTCCCGCGTGCCGAGCACTTCAAACCCTTTTATTCTATCTCATTTCAACTTCGCAGCATCCCAATGAGGCTCTAAAGTCATCTCATTGATTGTATGTGGAGACAAAGGCCAGAGAGGTTAAACAACTTCTTATAAATGTGGGGAT
This sequence comes from Octodon degus, assembly GCF_000260255.1. Taxonomy (NCBI): domain Eukaryota; kingdom Metazoa; phylum Chordata; class Mammalia; order Rodentia; family Octodontidae; genus Octodon; species Octodon degus. The sequence goes on along the minus strand of NW_004524667.1, from coordinate 8,994,547 downwards.
CTGGGCACAGAGCAGTGTAATGAGAAGGCATGAGAAGTACAAAGCAGAAGAGTTGGGATTTAAATCTCATTTGGACATCGGCGCCTGCGCTTCATCATCACAGTGTGCTACATAGTCTCTACGTCTTACTAAAAGGGAAATCCGAGTCCAAACTCCAGGTTCGCCATTTTTACTTCTTTGCAATGTTTCAGAAAATCATTTATGCTTTCTACCCATCAGTGTCTCAACTGTAAACTGGACATAGTAAAACTTTTATCATAGGTTGTCATAAGAATTACATATGCATGAACAATAGTACCTAGAAATATTTAGCGTATTATAGATGCTGAATAGTACTCTTACTATTTTAATGACTAGTTTTTAAAACTAATGTATTTATTATATTTTAATTGATTTCTTGAAAAATACATGAAATATCTATACAATACGAACACTGTGCTAAATATTAGAAATTTGGTGCTGAACACTGTAGCCATGTTGCTCGTTCTTAAGACTCAGAATTAGTGAGCTTTTCCTGGAAAAGCTCAGGCAGTAAATATTTTTGGTCTTCTGGCACACAGTCTCCGTCTAAGATACTGAACTCTGTCAGAATGGGGTGAAAGGAGTCATAAATGAGCACAGCTGTGTTCCACCAAAACTATGTTCAGAAATACTCAGAAGCTAGATTTGCTCTGTGGTCACAGGTGACCAACATTTATTCAGATTATAGAGCAAGAAATCACATCATGTGAATGGACTAATGGCTGAATGTGTAGGAACACTGAGCATGAATATGGGACTTTTTTTTTAAACACCAGCAGGATCCCAGAAGGCTTCTGAGAGCTAGTGATATATGAAGTAAGGATTCAAACCCAACTAGAAATTATTGAAAAGAACTTTAAGGCTAAGAAACCCAAAAACCCAAAGGTAAGAGACACACATAACCCAATTGAAGAGAACCTCATGAAAGAGTTGGGGCTGGAGCAGAGCTGGTAACTACTGGGGCGAGAAGAGATGGTGGCATCAGTGGACACCAGAATAGGGAGGTCCTGTTAAGGGGTTTGGAGTTGATACTTATGGTTTTCATATTACATGCCCCTTAAGAGCCCAGGGTGCTACCTGGAGGTGGGGAAATCTTTAAACAATGCATATTTAAAGAGGGATCAGGTCCCTGGAGACCTGCCTGGGTCTTCGTACTATTGGTACTGGCTGTGAGATGATAAATAGGCCTCCTCTGTCACATGCTTCCGGCGTGACACACCGTGCAGTGCAGACCTAAAGCAACAGTGCCAAGCAAATGCAGACTGAAACCTCTGACACTGTGAGTAGAAATAGTTATTTCCTCCTTCTAATGAACTTTTTTTTTTTTTAAATGTATTTGGTTGTTGCAGGATCTCACTACACAGATCAACTCGTAGTGATCCTCCTTCTTTGAACCTCTCCAGTGTTGGGATTATAGGCATATGGCACTACGCTCAGACTCTGACTCACTCAGCCTGCCCTGGGGGCCGGGCTGGCAAGTCATGTGGTGTGGGGGATCCAACCATGGTCCATGTGCTTGCCTAAGCAGGTGCTTTAGTCCACTGAGCGATCTCCCTGGCCCATATTTCCTTCTTCTTAGGTGTTTCTCTCAGGAATTTTGTCACATGCCTGAAAGCTAACATAATGCTCAGAGAGTGTTGCTGATTACACCCCAATGAGAGGCAGGGATAGACCACAACACTGTTCTGCAGAATGTCGGCCCCACCAGGGACTTCTGAATTAGAACAACTCCCTTACTCCAATTGGCCCCTTGTTGCTGAGATTTTTGTTCTGGTACAAGCTTCTCATAGTTTTCCTGTCTCTTCTGTGGCCTAGATGTCTGTCAGACCTCACTTCTGCCTGGTGTAAGTACACTGAGGAAACTTTCCTCTGATCTTCTAACTTGGTGCTGTTAATGTGCTAAATATTTAAAATTATTCAGTGCCCTCAAACTGCTTATTTGTTTTTTGAAAAAGAGTAATTAATTTGGCAGAAGAAACTCTTTTGTAAAGTAAGAAACAGGGTATGACTACAGAGCGTCTGAGTTCTTTTACTGACTGAGGCTCATGGCTGAGTCAAGGACTCTTAGGTAAAGGAAATCACTGCTGTGTTACAAACATGTTGTAGTACTTTGTGTCTTTTTTTAACCAAAATTTTGGTTGTTGATCTCTTAAAAGCCTAGGCTACAGCTACCACAATACTCTACTTCCTCATTTCCATCAAAGTATATCTGAAATGTCACTTCCCATCTGTACCCCTCCCCCACTCAATCTCACAACAAGACTATTTACCACAAACCAAGGGTATTTAAAAATATTCTCCATGGCTGCATTTTGTTTGGAAGAAAATATTCTTAATGACTTGGGCCACAGCAATAAGTAGATAAGCACTTGAATGATGACAGACAGCAGGGATGGGTGGGAAGCAGATCAATGTATTTCATGCGGTAGAGTTAAATTTTTAACTTTGTAAATACTTTAGAGTTAAATTTAAGACAAGTGTCTAAAATTCTTATGATAAGAAACTTGTTTTATTCTCTTATTTCCACTTTCACATCCCTTAAAGGCCATCATAAATATCAATGAAGCTGAGTCATATGCAAATCCAGATGAGATATATAACTAAGATATGATTTCCTCTGTTAGACTCTAAATTCCTTGAAATTAAGGCTAGTTTAGTCATCTTTCTGTTTTCTACAGCATGTAGCACAATACAGCACTAAATTAATTACTGTAGAGTAGAGGTAAATGGAACAGCCCTTGTTGAAGCGTACTGAATATTTATATTAGCTAGCATTCTAAACAAGTTTTCTTTTTCCTTCAATCTAAACAAAAAAAGAGCATATTCCTATTCATTTTCTATAAGCCCAATAAACACAGCAAAGCTATTTGGCAGACACTGGCTCATCTAATATTTATGAAATTAACCATAACCCAGCACATCTAATGATTTCAGGTGCCATAACAACAGTCTTAACAATTGATCATCGCAGAAATCAATTCAGCCATAGCAGTAGAGTATGGTCCCAGGCCAGGAAGAGGTTATCAGAAATTGACCCACACTCTCCTGTTGACTTGATCTCTGCTGTCCCACATCTACTTCAGCTTTCTGAAAGGTCACAAGGTCATTGGAGCCCCACCTGGACCTTGCATGCATTCTTGACCGTCTCCCAATAGTTGCCCAAGGATTAAGTCAGAAATGAGAGAAAAGCATTCATACCAATTTCTTCAACATGCACTTCACCAGAGTGAAAAATTCCTTAAAAGTCCATCTTTTATTTTATTGAATTGAATTTTTAATTGCTGGAGAACCTACAGCTGCCAGAGAGAAGATACCACAGTCCACATCTTAAAGTCTGTAGCTCCCAGCATTAAAAAAAAAGTTATCTCAAAGGCATAAATAATTTAATAAAACTTTATGTTGTCTTATTTCTTTTACAATTTTTTGCACTTTAAAGTACTCTCCAGATGGAGATTTATTGCTTAGTACATCATCCTGAATGTAAATACTCATAAATTTTCTAAGATGTCTAAAAACAACCATGAATACTAAATATAGTGTTGTTATTTTCTAATTTCAACTACCAACTATCAAACATGCTAAATATGTAATCAAAGCAAACTTTTTTTTCACTAAATGTCATTTTCTCTTCTGATAATGTCACAGAAGAACATTAAAGTCTACATATATTAAGGTAACTCAAATTCAAAAGCCTTTATTTCTTTTTATTCCCCCGGATTCTCTTATAAATGCTTACAGCAGGTAAACCTGCATTTCCCTTCAGAGAGACTAGACAAATGGTCTGTGT
>NW_004524667.1:8977273-8990024 GCF_000260255.1 Octodon degus | reverse complement strand
GGTTGAAATTTACAAATCAGAAGGTTTCTATGTGTTAGAGCATGAGGAAGATGAATAATCCATTGAATCTTTCATTTTGGCTCACTGGATCCTAAATATATCCCGTACTTGAGCAGATGGACATAGCATAATTCAGTAATAATATGAATCTCTCAAGCCAAAATGTAAATTTTTTAGGCTTTAAATTTTGGATGTATACTTCATGTAGCTAAATATTCATTTCAAGGGATTATCTAGCGCTTAGTTATATAAACTTACATAAGCGTACTCTCAATGATACCATTCTTGTAATTTAAAGGGCTAACATAGTATGAACAGCTTTATATACAATAATAATCAAAATAATTTAAATTCATCAAACATGTCTTGCAGTTCCTACAAAGCTCTACACTACATATGATGGCTCCAAAACTGAATGAGCTATGACTGTGATCTTCAATCAACAGGTACTTGCATCTGAGTGACCTTTCAGTGAACTTTCAAAAATGAACTATGAGGCATAAGAAATAAGACTTAGATAAAGTTTTCTTAAATTATTTATGCCCTTGAGATAACTATTTTAAGAATCTTACTTCTTTTTCCTCCCGTTACAGTTTGTGTTTCGATGCCCTCCAAAGTGTCATGTGCCATCATCACAGATGGGGCTTTTCAGAGGTGGCTGGGATTGAAAGTGTGTAACTGCTAAATTAGCTCATCAACTGGTTTGTCATAGTTCTGTGTGTGAATGTGGGAAAGCTCTTCCTGGATGGACATTGCTATCCACAAGGTGGGTAGTCTGGAAGGGCTAAAAGGTGGAGGCAGCCTTTTGCTGCTTCCTCAACACTTCGCTGCTTTGCTGCCTTCTGCCTCCTGCCCTCCATGAACTGTTTCTCCTCTGTGACGCCTTTCTGCCATGATACCCCACCTTGGAGCCAGTCAACAGTGGATGGAACCCTCTACAAACTTTGAGCCCAAATCAACCTTGCTTCCTTATTTTTGGGTGTCAGATATTTAGTCTCAGCAATGAGACTCTTCCCCAAGATGGGAGGTAGAATACTTTATAGAATTTTCTCTTCCCTTCCTTTATCAGTGTTTTGTTAAATATTATATGTTAAAGTCAGAACCAAAGCTTTACCATTCCAGCTTCTGCTTTTATTATAACTTATATATGTAAGCAACTGTAAATACACAACCTAAGAAAAAGAATGGAGACTGAACAAGTTCTCCCTTTCGGTCCTGACACACACAGGAAGTTGGAATTTGCCATTTCTAGGGCTCAGTTCAGTGCATTTATCTTGTAGTCAGAGCACATAGTTCATTTTTGTTAAGTATTTTTAAAACTGAAATGCTAGTACTATCTTTTGCAAACTACAAGTAAAATGCCAGAAGGTATCTGACTCAGAGTAACCTAAGGTGTCACCTTACTCCAGTCCTTTCTACACTAATATAAATTCTCACCATGTTCCGACAAGAATTTATGTCTAAAAGAATTTATATTTGATGGACTATGTATCATGCATGCCATATGATATGCTGGCTATCACGGTGAAAATGGGCTGTCCTTTTAAAACAAGTAACTCCACTCTTTTCTCCATGTGATTAGCTCCTTTCCTACTTCACTGTTCGTTCAGAGAAGAGCTAAAATAAATAAATAAATGAAGCCAGGAAATGAGGAGCACCATCTCAGGAAGAGAACAGCATTCTTTTCTTGTTAGACTTAGTGAAATTTAAACAAATTACAAAGCAGCTAGATTGGTGGTGGTGAACCCACGGCATGCGTGTTATTTTCCTTTTAAGATAAAATATGCTAGAACTATGAGTCGTATTTTGGAAACTAAAACCTCAGTAGTCAGGTTTAATTGCAGTGTTGGTGCTTAGATAAGTAAGTGGATTTGGGGTTGCAGTTTGGCCGCTTGTCTCTATAAGGTTTGCCATCACTGAGCTAGATGATGTATAAAATTTAATCACACCACATGGTACCTAGGAAAGAAAAATTCTGAGGTGATTAAGTTACAAATGACTAAATTGATGCAATATTATACAGAGAGAAATTAATAATTCTGGGTTTTTATGGCTCCAAATAGCATTTTGTCTAGAGATTCTAAATTCTACTAATAGCAATACCTCCTTTGAAAAATCTCATTTTGTGTGGACTCATCTACTATATTAAGATGACATTATAAGAACTCAACTAAAAGCTAAAAGGAAAATAATTTATCATAAAATAATCTGTAGTGCCATAAAAATAAATGGTCAGATTAGACAACCAGAATAAAGTAGTCACAAAGTAGTCACATGCCTGCTCTTTGTTGTATCAATATCAGGAAAGTGTTATTTAGTAATCGCAAATACATGTTATTAGTGACTGAAAATCCATGAGCAGTGCTGTGAACTATGTGTGATTTTCAGAAATGCTAAACACCCTGTCAAATTTAGAGCAAAATAAAGTACATTCATCTCTAGATTATCACTTCAGTTGTATTCCAGAAAAATTCAGTGTTTATTTATTTATTTATTTTTTTGGGTGGAACCGGGGATTGAACTCAGGCCCTTGCGCTTGCCAGGGAAGCGCTTATTCCACTGAGCCATCTCCCCGGCCAATTCAGTGTTTATTAAGACTGGGTTTTAAAAAAAGACTGGGTTTTAAAACATAGTGTCTACAGAATTAGGTTTTAGGCTCAGAGAATTTAAAAGGGTTTTCTACTTTCTCCGCTCTTCTGTAGGATAGCTGCATGCACAACAGGCAGTTGCCATCTGCGACGAGCGTTGCAGTCTTCTCCTACTAAGTGTCAGCAGTGTCACAACCATGGAGACAGCTTACCTGGCTCTGCTTCCTTAAAAAGTGACACTACTCCTAGAGAGAACCACTGCTCTAACTTGTGCATAGGGTTGAAAAAAATAATTGTTGGACAGTCTATGGATATATATAGTGTTTCTCATACACAAATTTTTACTCAAAGCAGAAAACAGAGTCCAAAATCATAAACAAACTTTCTAAGGAGTCAAACTACTTTATTTATTTGCCATCCTCTATTCTGTAGGTTCTGAGGAAGTAGAAACATACACTACTCATAAGTCAGGACTGACCTCGAATTGTTTTGGCCTGTAAGATACGAATAGTTGGTTCTGGTCCTGAGTGACCATTCAGCTCAGTGCCTTCTCCTGTTGTGCTGAGCGTCCTCTCTTTGCAGGTGCGTGCCTCCATTGTATTTCTGAACTGCAATCATCAACTCAAATTGCACATAGCGAGTCAGCCCATGGGATCTAGAATCAAACCTTGGGTTCAATCTCCAGCTTGGCTATTTACCACTTATGTGAACCAGGGTGTATTTCTTAATTCATCTCTGCCTCCATTCCCTTCACTTCAAAATGGGATGGAAAAAAAATGCCAATCTCGTTGACCTGTTGTGAAGACTAAGTGAGCTAATTCATCACATTCCTCAAAACAATGCCTGGTATACACCTGTGCTCACTACCTGGTGGCTGTTATCATTTGTCCTGGGTTCAAGTACATGTGTGAATGATATTCCACAGTATTTTAAGGTGAAAAAAAAGCCAGTCTTAAACTTAGGAAAAATTTATAAACTTAAAATTATTAACTCTGAGTGATGCTGTTACGAAAACGTATTAGGAAGGCCATGTTTCCAGAGCCAGTTTAGTTTTATTCCAAAAAAATAGGAAAGTGGATTTTCAGCAAATGTGTTCCAGGGAGACAGTGCATAAGGGCATAACATTAACATATTTGCTTGTGGGGCATCACATGGTAACACATCATAGATAACTGGTATTTTAATTCATTGTCCTTTGGATTTTCAGTGATTGACTTTAATGATATTAACTGTGGCTCTAGCTCATATACACAGGCCTACTGAAAAGGAACATTTGACCTTTTTGTCTTCATGTAATTATGATGCTGTAACAACTTCAACAGATAGAAAGCTACCTAAAGAATGAAGGCTCACCTCTTATGCCATTTATGAAGTATACATTTTCAATATTTATACTAAAAGCTACATACTTTCCATGTTGATAACATGACTTTATACTAAAAGCTGTGCCTCATTGCAGCAAATTCATTCATTCATTCTTTCCCTGAGCCACCGTTTGCCAAGAACCTACCATTCTTATCACTGTACTATGAAGTGCAAATAGTGGACAGAGGCTTTCTGTCTCTAGGTGGACAGGCAGCCCCATGGGATTTGTCAGTGTGCCAATCCATGTCAACAAACACAGCAGAGAGCTAAGGCATCCAGGTGTGATGAAGTGTCTTCAAGGTTACAGTGTCAAAATCCTTGGTTTCTCCATTGTCTAGCCTGGAACACCCTGTAATACCAATCCAGTAAGACATTTAAGATCTCATCTCTGCTTTCCACAGATTATATTTTAAAAAGAGCTCAGGGATGCTGAAACCAGGCTAGAGAGTGCTGAGCAACCTTTGAAAAGATAATATATGTTATCTATTCTGTAGAGCTTAAGGATGGTGTTTTCTGACAGCCAGGAAATTAAATAAATGATTGCTGGAAGTGACCCCAGTCCTAGGAACTGAGGAGGCTTTTAATAAATATGATGTGGTTGGATTGTTGACAGTAGTTTGCCTTCTTTTTTCAAGGATTATTTATACTGTCTTGACAGCATGGGTGATGGAATTACTCAAACCAAAATAAGAAGTCTGGAAGTGCCCCTCACTTTGTCACTTAACCTCTGCGAGCTCTAGATTTTCATCCTCCAAAGTCAGAATAAGAGCACTCAACTTGTCAGTTTTTTGTGTGGCTGAGATAGCACAGAAAATATTATGGCAGACAATGAACATTTGTCTCTCCCCACACAGCTTGTCCTTCTGTGTTATCATACTATGCTGCTCAATTTGCTTAGTTTTCTTCATTGAGTTTTTTCATCTCACTAGTAAATTACAAAAAGGTCTACTAATTTGTTTCCAAAAATTCAATGCATAAATTTCATTGTCTTTTTGGTGAGCTAGTTCAATGATCTTAGGGATCATACACACAACACAGAAATCCTAATGAAACTATCAAATGAACTCCATCTAAAACCTCAATAATAAAAAAGTGGATATAGAGCCTGCCAATTTAGAGAGACACTGTCTTAAAACAATATAAAGGACGAGGGCTGTCCATACTAACTTGCCTGCTATGTACAACTCCCTTGGCTCCATCTCCATATTACAAACAAATAAATGAACAAACAAGTAGACAAAGTACTATTGGGATCTTTTCATTTTTCACAGTTCTAAAGCAGAGCTGAAATCTGAACTTCACAGCAATAGGCTCCACACTGACTAGCTTCACATATTCCTAAATGGTTCACTGCCTAAGTTTTTCTCTTTTGCAGTTGGGGGGGCAGGGGACTAGGAGAAGGCAATGGAGGGCTCCTCCTGGCGAGGCGCAGGCACCTGGCAAGGTGGACATTTTTCTTCTCCACATGGAGGAACATCATTCTGTCACTTTTCAGGAGTGCTAGTGGCTTGATAGGAAGAGCCTTTCAGAGTGAAAGAGAACATCAAAAATAGCAATTAATTTTTGGAAAAGATCTGACTAGATAAAAATGCCATCCCCATGAAATGTTTCAAACTATGCCTTTTCAAACTGTCAGTTTCCTTTCTTTTTTGAAAACATAGATTAAAAAAATAAAACCCAGATGATAAACTCAAACAAATGTCAGCTGTCATTATTTGGCTGAAATATTTTCCAAACCTGCTCAGAAAACCCTGAGAAAAATGCATATATTGTTATAAATGTTTATTTATAAAATTGTAAGGTAGTTTTGCTTTTTCATTGTTGATAATTTCTGCCTTTAAAGAAATAAGTCTAAACCTAAGTATTATTGATTATGTGTTTAATGCTATGCACCAAAACATAACAATAATCTCTGAGTATAGACAGAGGGAAAAATAAAGATGGGTTTTTGTCCTTGGAATTTAAGAAATTAAAATGTATTGACAGATAATGAATGCACTTAAAAGGAAACAAATAAATGGCTGATTATATTTCAAAAGAAAATTGTACCAGTTTTATCAAACTTTATCAAAAGAAAACTTTATCAATTATCAATTATAAATGTTTCCTAGGGAAATACTTGAAGTTTTTCTCCATGTTATTTAGAAAGCACCCCTGCCTAATACTACACTACTTGGCCAGGGACAGAAATAATTATAAGTTGTTAAGAGTATAATAATAACAACAACAACAACAAATGCCTTTATCTACAGGTGCCCACTGTGTGCCAGGTGTTATGTTACACCAAATGCTGTCTATTAACTAAATCAATCCTCAACAAGGCCTGTGAGAAGGGACGGGCCCACTACCAGCTGGAGAGGAGGAGCAAAAAGCACAGGAGCCAGGTTTGTCCCTCTGAGCCTGGGGCCACGATTTGCCAGGATGAGGCCCTTGAGTCCGCTCTTAACCATTTTGGACTCCTTGTCATAACTTAGAGCACAGAGCCAAGAAAGATGGAGATAGAAAAAGGAGGAAGGGTTTTTATTTTTGTTTTTAAAATCTTCAACAGTTTCAACTCCAGGCTCCAGATGGTATTTTTTGCCAGTAGCATATTACTACTAAGCAAACACTAAAGCATTTTCTGTGATTTTTAAACATTATAAATGCATAAAGCCATGTCTCTTCATATAATCAACACAGCACTGTTTTTATTATTTTCTCAGTGACTCATGATTAGAAAGATATCTCCTGAGGGGCAATCCTTTTCCTGCAGAGGGGAGGGTGGTAGTTTTTAATATCGCTAAGTGAACTCTAATCTAGATTTTTGATATTGCTAGTCCTACGGAAAACCCACTACTATTATGGACTACTGGACTATATTGGAATATTTTGCTGAATTCACGCACCTACAATATTTTCATGGCAATGGAATACCCATCTCTGACAAAACGGAACAAAAAAAGAGGATATAAATGAAGGACCATTTTATATCTGTATATACAAAATAGTTAGGATAGATATACAGCTACTTTTTCTTAATTGAATGAGAAGAAAGATTTGTACTGAAAGTGTTTGGACAGGATATCATGTCTGCATCTTACACTATGAATAACTACTATGCAGACAACAATATGCAATGTATCAATTATTGAAACTCTGCTACTAATCAGTTTTGAAACTGTCTCATTGCTCTTTGTTTCTCAATAAAATTATTAAAAAAATAAGTTTTTGAAAATAATTTTTCTCTTCCCACAATTCATTACTTGTGTTGATAGTTAAGGAGATAAAAAAGGTAAAGGAAAAATAACTTTATGACATATTTAACGACAACTAGAAAGATCACATCCTTCATTTAGATCACATTAATTTATCTAATAGAGAGCTACAATAGAAGAAGGCCCGGACCAGCATCAAGCAGCTGGAGTCTTTCCCCAGGCACCACAGTCAAATAAAGGTGTGCACATTCTCTCACCTGCGTGTCCTGCTTTCATGGGACCCCTCAAGTTTACTCCTAACAGGTTTGCCTCTGAGGACTTGAAACTTCACTACTTGTCTTCTCTGATGGACCTTTTTTTTTAAAGAATAAAACAACAATACCCTTTAGATCTCACTAAGAAAGACATTTGAATTTGTCTAAGCTCTGTTTTACATTACTCTAAATGCTTCTCTTTTGAGAAAGCACTAAACAAGGCTAACTAAAAAGATTACTGAAGACAAATCTACTGCTACTGGCATTCTTAAGCTGGTTGTATCTAAAAAGAGAGTTTTTTTTTTTGAGGCATTCCATTGCTATAAATGTTAAAATCTAAGTTTTGACAGATAGCACTTTTCACCTATAGTTTCAAAACTGGGTACCTAGGACAATATACCCATAAATGCCATTTAAGTACATAAAATGTCAACATTTTGGATGACTTAATGGAATAAATAATATACTTATTTACTTTGTATAGTTTTTCTTTTCAGTTAAATTCAGTATCTCTGCAAAATTATCACAATAGTGGTAGCCTTTATTTTTCCCTCTAGCTAAAGTTTATATTCAATATAGGAGGTGGGGTAGGATTACAGTAGGAGTCAAGTGACCCCAGCTTAGAACTTGCCTACTGCTCCCTGATTTCTTAAGACAAACACCTGGATAAGACCTTCTAGGGCCTAATGAGATCCAGACTCCTGGGAGGTCTCTGAATACTATCATCCCCAAGGCTTACTTCTCAGAATCCTTCTTGTAATAGATAGGGTTTCTCAAAGTTGGCTCCAACAGTTTGATCCAGACTGTAATGGTCCACTTGTCCAGGGATGCAGCCTCCTGTGCACTGTGGAAAGTTTGGCGATCTCCTGACCTCCTACACCACATGACGGTAAACACACCTCTTCTTCAAAGTTGCAACCCAAAAGCTTCTTCCATCACAGTGAAGTGTTCCCTGAGATGGAGAACGAGCCCGACTGGGAAGCACAGCTGCCTCGCAGGCTCTTACTCCTTCTTGGGACCTTCTCCCTTCCACATCAGCAGGGTCTCTTTATTCACTTCATTAAAACTTTGATTAAATGACCTTCTCATTGAAGGCTGTTCTTGCAAAGCTGACTTGAAATGAAACTCCCTACCTCTGCTTCTTGCTTTACTTTGCACTGTTTCATTGATCTCTTTTTTGCTATGTTATAAAGCCTTCTCCCAGCATTCTTGCTTTTTTTTTTTTTTTTGTATTTTTAGGGAAGGGTCTACAGGGTGTTCGGGGTCTCACTACTAGATTGGACTCATAGTGATCTGCCTGCTTACAGCCTCCCAAGAGCTGGGATTACAGGTGCGTGCCACCATATCCAATCTCAATTGCCGTCCGAGTGCCCCAGGGTCGGGGCCGGCACAGCAGGTCTAGGTATCAAACTCTTGGCCCCTGTGCCTGCTTGCAGGTGCTTTAATCCTCTGAGCTATTTGGCTGGCATTCTTGATAAACTGTTTCAGGACCCAGTGTGGATAGAAAAATCCATAGTTGCGTGATTCTCAATAAAAAGTCTCCTGTATAAAAATGTCATACTATTTACATATAATGTATGCATATCTCCCATATCATCTCCAGCTTGATTACAATACCTAATACAATATAAATATTATGTAAATACTTGTTTCTCTGTATTGCTCATGAAACAACTACAAAGAAAAAAAAACCTTGTACATGTTCAGTACAGATGCAAGTTTCCCCTCCATTATGTTTGATCAGTTGTTGGTTGAATCCACAGAGAAGAAATCCACAGATACAGTGGGTGGCTGCATACGTATTCATTATTACCTATCTTTTTCCTTAACAATGATTTTGAGTTTTGTTGGTTTTATTTGAGCTCAATCCCAGCACCTAAAACAGCCTCTGGTGTGCAGTGTTACCTGCTCAATAAATGAACAGTCACCTGAATAGCTGATACTGCATTCCTCCTCTCTTTCCATAGGATCTGACCAGGGAAGACCTTGTAAATCCCACCAAGAAAGTTTAAATTTTATAGAATTTTGTTCTTTTTATTTGTTTTATTCCAGTTTGTTTTAGCACCAAGAATGATCAAAGCATGCTGTCTTCTATTATGGCAGGCTCTTGCATAATGAAATTATATATGCTAGTCACCTAAGTTTTCTTTTTACGTTGCTGTCTCTATCTCCCTTTTTATCTATATATTCATCCCTTTTCCCCTAGTATATTTTTCTGTCTGTCCAATCATTTTGTCTAATTGATGTACTATAGGTATTACATCTTCATCCATAAAACATTGAGATGTTACATGTCTCTGCACACTGCTTTAAATAATTTGGGGAAATGAATCCCGATAATACATGCTCTTAGTCAAGAAGATGATGTATTAAATGCTAATCTAAACTTTAAAATCTGCTGTTTCAAATATTTTATTTGAATAAATTTACATATCAGGAAAAAAATTCTATGCTAAATACTTAACTCAGTCTTAAATTCAGAGAATGTGGTTTCTTGTGGAAATCTTAACCCCAAACTCTAATTTCTAGTGTTGTTAATACTCAGTAATTATAGAATTTCAGAAGAAACTCAAGAGTTTTGAGGTTCAACATACACAATTTTATGGTTGAGACTATGTTTACTCTAAATCCAATTCTTCCTCAGTCAAATAGCTATCTGCAATAAAAACATACTGCTGTCAATGCCTCATAATTAGAAAGCTTTAGAAGGCAACGGTGTATGTTTAGCATCACACCCTACTAAGAGATGCTTAGGTAGAAAATCTGAATCAGAGTCCAACCAGAAAATGCAAAATGATAGATCTGTCACTTCTCTCAAAGCAAAGGCACTGCTGGTGAAGAAGAACAGAATTATTTATAGCTGTTCAACTTTCAAACAGATATATTAATATTGATGATTAATATGATGATGACCACCAGGGAAATAGAACATCTAAATGAAAGTGCTATACTGTAATCAAACATGGGTACAGTCATTTTATTCTTTTTATTTTCTTATTTTTCCATTAATGGCATTCATTTACCAGAAAAAGACAAAATATCAAAATGGCCTTTTAAAATTTAAATTTTAATTTATATTCCTGGTTCTACCCATCTTTAGATCCAACTATCACTTCCATGAAAATTTAGACAAATACATGCAAGTATATATACAGGAACATGCAAGTATATATACAAGGATGGCTGAGATGATTGTACTAAAAATTTCTATCAGTTTTTTGAAAATAGCAGTTAATGTGTAGAATTTTCACCTTGACTAACTTTGTATGCTAATATCTGTGATCTAAGCAACTACATCAAGGACAGCAATGTGTAATACAAAAGCCATACTTGAATGCCTGTCATGTTGGTCTAAGCGTGTACCACTTCGAATGTCATATCAATTATTATTATACTGCCTTGCCAGATACAAAAGTTACATTTCTTGTTATATAGGTCTTGCTTTATCTTGGTCTTAACCATCCAGCAGAAAAGTATAAAAATGAGGTATAAAAAGTAAATCCATATTAATATGCTGAGCTATAAAAGGCTCAGGTCAACAACTTCTGACATTGCCACTCCTATGGATAACCCACTACTATAATGGACTACTGGACTATACTGTATCATTTTGCTGCATTCATGCACCTACAATATTTAAATGGCAATGGAATATCCATCTCTGACAAAACTAAACAAAAAAAGGGGATACAAATGAAGCACCATTTTATATCTGTATATGCAAAATAGTAAGGACAGACATACAGCTACTTTCTCTTAATTAAATGAGAAGAAAGATTTGTACTAATAATGTTTGGACAGGATATCATGTCTGCATCTTGTACTATGAATAACTACTACAAAGACAATAATATACAATGTATTAATTATTGAAAGCGTCCTACTAATCGGTTTTGAAACTGCCTCATTGCTATTCGTTTCTCAATAAAATTAATAAAAAATATACTCTCTTTAAAATAAATTTTAAAGTCCCTAGAGAATATGATGAAAAACATTTAAAAAATTAAAATATATTTTAAAAATAGGCATAAAGAGTTATATAGTTCTTATGTTTACACATAAGTCCAGAAATCTAACCATATACAACCTTGTAGCAGGACAGTCCCGCAACATTCCTTTTCCTGTCTTGCTTTATCTTGGTCTTAATCATTCAGCAGAAAAGTATAAAAACGAGGTATAAGAAGTAAAACCATGTTGTTATGTTGAGCTGTAGGGGAATCAGGTCAACAATTTCTGACACTGCCAATCAAGCAGAAGACCCAATACTATTATGGATTACTGGACTCTTTTAGAATATTTTGCTGAGTTAACACACCTATAATATTCAAATGATGGAACTAAACAAAAAAGGGGATATATAAACAAATGTCCGTTTTGTATCTGTGTATTCAAAATGGTTAGGATAGATATGTAGCTACATTCTCTTAATGAATAGAGGGATTTGTTGTAATAGTGTTTGTAAATAGGATATAATGTCTGCACCTTGTACAGCAAATAACCACTAGGAAGACAGTATGCAATGTGTTAATTATTGAAACTGTCCTATCAATTTGATTTGAAACTGTCTTGTTGCTACTTGTCTCTCAATAAAATTATGGAAAAAAATAAAACAAACAAAATAAATTTTTAAAAATCCAAAAAAAGAGACAAGAAAAAAATTAAGATTTTTTGAAAGCAAGTGGTAATATTCAATCATATGTCCAATCTTACATAAATATATGCTAATCTGAGCAGATTTGATGATAAAAATAGAAAATATGTCAACCATTGTTAATCAGCTATTCTTGTTTTGAAAATCTGTAATATATCTATTGTAGTTGTAGTATGTTACCCTATCTTTCTCTCGGTTTCTGATTTTTGTCCTTGCTTTTATTTTTACTTTTCATAATAAAACAAAATTAAATTAAAAAAAGAAAATTTAGACTAATTAATGAACATTAATTCAGTTCACTTCTTTTATTTTTATTTTTTAAATGTATTTAGTATAGGGTCTAAAGGGTCTCACTACACAGATCAGACTTATAGTGATTCTCCTGTTTTCAGTCTCCCAAGCTGGGATTACAGGCATGCACCACCATGCCCAGTCTCAATTGCCATCTCAGTGCACCCCAGGGATGGGGCCAGCAGGGCACACTGGGGATCGAACCTTGGCCTCTGTGCTCTGCCTAAGCAGGCTCTTTAGTGCACTGAGCTATCTGACCGGCCCTCCAGTTCACTTCTTTTAAAGGGTTTAGTTCTAGAGTAAGATGAGAAAAGTTTATTACCTATACACAGATGTTGTCTTTCACAGTCCAAAAAATTTTCTCAAATTGCAATAGAAATACTAAATATTTACAAAAATATTCTTCAT
>NW_004524667.1:8953854-8975648 GCF_000260255.1 Octodon degus | reverse complement strand
TAGGGCCTCAAAATTTAAAGACCCAATCACAAAATCGGCATCCAAGATGAACACACACTTCTCAGAGGACGAAATTATAGAAACAGATAAATATATGAAAAATGCTCCACTCCACTAGCCATCTGTGAAATACAAATTACAACAGCACTGAGATATTATCTCACCCCAGAAAGAATGGCCATCATAAACAAATCAACTAACAACAAATGTTCGAGAGGCTGTGGTGAAAAAGGAACCCTTCTTTATTGCTGGTGGGAATGTGGACTGGTGCAACCATTATGGAAATCTGTGTGGAGACTCTTTAAAAAACTAGGACTGAAAATCCCATTCAAGTCAGCTATTTCCCTACTGGGAATTTTCCCAGAGGAGTTGAAAACATCATATCATAGTGATATATGTGCATCTATGATTATAGCAGCACAATTTGTGATAGCCAAATCTTGGCAACAAAAGATGCTTGTCACCTGAATAATGGATGAAAAAGATGTGGTATTTTATACAATGGAGTATTACTTACTCAGCTATAAAGAATGATAAACTCACAGTCTTTATATTTAAGTGGATGCCACTTGAAGATATACTCATAAGTGAAATAAACCAGATCCATATGTGTAAATATTGTATCCCTAGTGTAAGAACTCAAAAGAAGAAATAAAATAGAAAGTTATAATACAATTAAAAGGAAAGCAAGAACTTAAGCATTAAGCAATGAAGAGAGGGCAAGGAGAAAAGCTAGGAAACATGAGAAGGGCAAAACCATACATTTCTATGCACAAGATGGTTAAGGCATGATCCTGAGAATCTTCAGCAGGTTCTTGAAACTAGCAGTTAAATGGTAGGATTCTCACCCTAAGTAACTGTATGTGCTGATACCTGTGAACTAAGCAACTGCACTGAAGATAGCAATGTGTAGTACTAGGGTCATGCTTGGAATGTCTGTCATCTGGTCATCTAAATACATACTGCCTGTCATGTCATATCAATTACTGCCTGTCTCTCAAGTAAATGTTTGTTTAAAAAAAGGGTAATAAATTATGGCAAAAAAAAGGGAAATAAATGAAAACAAGAGACAAGGAAAAAAATGTCGTAAGACTCACCTGGTACAATGCTGTATATGGTTAGATTTCTAAATTTCTGTGTAAAAATATGTAATTGTTTATTCCTATTTCATAAATACTTTTTTTGGTCACATTCTGTAGGGATTTAAAGTTTAACATATCAAAACTTGATAAAAACACCTGTTCTACGTTATGTCTAAGATGTGTGATATTCAGACAGATAGTGAGGTTAGGCCCTACTGCCTATTTTATAGGGTAATAATGTCATTAAACTTCTCTTCTGGAGGGTTAACTACTTACATTTGCAGACCAAAAATTAGAGAAAAAGAAGGACTGCAAGAACAGCCAACATTTTGACCCTAGTCTTTCAAGGTCAGTGAGGACTCAGGACATAGGAGAACCTGTACCATAACATCCTCGAACTCAGTTGTTTCACAAATTTTCTGATCAAGGAGATTATAGGGCCCCAGAGGAAAGTGATCAATGATGGAGAGCGTGCCTAAGGACAGTCACATGGACAGAAAACATTCTCTCAGGCTTTCACAGAGGGCAAATTGGTCAAGCAACGGCCGTGACTCATCCACATGGCTGACACTGACGAAGGATCTACAAACTGCAGTACAGGGTTTAAGGGTAAATTCCAAGGGGATTTGACTGACCTTGCCAGAGAGAAAAGTTACATTACTTGTTATGTAGGTCTCGCTTTATCTTGGTCTTAACCATCCCACAGAAAAGTATAAAAATGAGGTATAAAAAGTAAATCCATATTAATATGCTGAATTGTAAAATGCTCAAGTCAACAACTTCTGACATTGCCATTCCTATGGATAACCCACTACTGTAATGGACTACTGGACTATATTGGATTATTTTGTTGAATTCCCGCACCTACAATATCTAAATGGCAATGGAATACCCATCTCTGACAAAACTAAACAAAAAAAGGGGATACAAATGAAGGACCATTTTGTATCTGTATATACAAAATAGTTAGGAGAGAGATACAGCTACTTTCTCTGAATTCAATGAAAAGAAAGGTTTGTACTAATAATGTTTGGACAGGATATCATGTCTGCATCTTGTACTATAAATAACCACTATGAAGACAGCAATATGCAATGTATTAATTATTGAAACTGTTGTATAATCAGTTTCGAAACTGTCTCATTGCTATTTGTTTTTCAATACAATTAATAAAAATTAATTTATTAAAAAAGAAGATACTTAGGCTTAAATATTTCTTATATACAAAGTAAGTTTTCAAATAATAATGTTATGAATTATTAAATTGAACTAATTAAAATCACTTCCTCTGTGACTGAGACTTTTTAATTACACTAAGATTTTTTTCTATAAATTAGAAAGCCCCATAAGCATTACCCTAAATATCATAATAGTTAAAAATACTGATGACTAAGTGGCATACCAATAGTAAGAATTTTGGGACAAACAGAATTGTCTGATTTCCACTTCTGGGCTACTATGTATGCCCAAGTGTTTCTGCAAAGAATGGACTCAGGTGCTGTTGAGAGGATGCTCTCTGACACCTGACCTTGCAGGAGTTGTTCATTTTGTTATCAGAACTGTAGCTTCTGGGAATGCTTGTCACAGGCAAAATTAGAACTCTGTGCAAACACTGCAGCCTATATTGCTATTCTAGACAGAGAATTTATACAATGTGAAAACTGTCAAACATCTGTGACATTCTGCTTATTTTAAAAACATTTAAAACTGATACAGTTCCAGCCTGCTTAAATTGTCAGAAACAAATACTGCAATACACACGCCTAGTCATTAGGATAAGGCATTCAACCCCTGTCTGTTGTTTTGCTGTCACAGAGGAAATAGAAATATTGTGAAACATGTAGTCGCATTGTTATTTTTGCTCTTGAGTGCCATTGTGGTGAGAAGTGAGTATTTCTTCTCTGTCAGAAGTTACAGCAGTGTCAGGAAATGAAGACAACCATCCCACAGCCTAGCAAAAGAGAGACACAGAACAAAGAATCTCTGGGTTGTGAGAATTGAGAATTAGGGGAAAACAAGAATGAGGGAGAGAGACAGGTGGACATCATAGAAATGATGAGCTGAGATGTAGGCAAGGCCAAAGAAGTGGCAGAGTGCCCAAGACTCAGGAAGCAGTGGTGGCTACAGAGGTGTGAAAATGCTGTCGCTTCTGTACCACCACTCTTGCACAAAGCAGAAAATCATTGTTCTCCTTGGGCAGTGGTAGCCATGCAGGAGCTCTGCCTTTAGCGTGCTTGAATCTCTGTTAGACCAGAGCTCTGCATTCAGGAGGGCTTGGTGTCATGTGACAGCTGGAGCACTGCATTTGAAGAGCAGTAAGGCATGCTGCTGGACAAGAAAGTGGCAGAGATCTTCAGGATCATGACAAGTTTCAGCTGGACTACAAGAAATGGAGTTTTTGGTTAGGAGTAGATCCCTTAGAATTGATCAGAGATGTGCTTTAAAGAGGTAATTCTGGGGCTTGAGAGATAGCTTAGCGGTCTAAGTGCCATCCTGGCAAGTGCAAAGACCCATGACTTGCGGGTCCCAGAATCTCAGAGGCTGGTGGCAATGCCTGTAATCCCAGAACTGGGAAGGCTGAGGTAGGAGAATCACTAGGAGTCTGAGCTGCATAGCGAGACTCATTTATTGTACCAAATAAATGAATAAATAAATAAATAAATAAATAAATAATTCTGACTAAATGAAGAAGGGGTTCTAATTGAAGGCTGGCATATGAATGTCCAGTTAATGACTTGTTATGATAGTTTAGTATGAGATCAATGTCCAGACCACAGCACTGTCTCTAGCGGTTCCAACTAAAAATGAACAGGACCGATAAAAGGACAAAGTATAGATTTAGCAGGACACAGAAGCCTCAGCGGTGGTAGTGATCAGAGTCCAGGAGGTCCAGCAGTTCCATCCCTGTGGAGCACCAAGGGCAGGTCTGTGACTGACTGAAGGTTGTTCTGCAGCACAGCAAGGGGCACAGTGGCAAGATAGTTTTAAGTCATGACCCACTGTCTTCAGTGACTCTCAAGGAGTGAAAGAGATGCTGGACAGTCGTGAGAAAGGGATGAAAAATATAACTAGACAGGAAGAAGCACCGTAGGGAAGCCAGGCTTTGGGGAAGCGATGAACATGAATGTTGATATGCCATGGAGTGTGAGATACTAGACATGAATTTTTTTCTGAGTACCACATCTCTAACCTCTATAATGGGATGCATGATGTCTCCTCATAGTGCTGACACATAGGCCCAGGGTAAAATGTAGTCAGCTTGTCAAGTTCTGTTGGCACCCACTCTACCCATGTGCGTATAGAGCGCCCATGGTTGCTTCAGTGGCACAACTGGGCATTCACAACAGAGATCTCGTAACCACAGAGCTGCAAATGTCAACTATTTTGACATTTTTTTGCTCTGTGTGGTGCTAGGGATTGAACTCAGGACCTTGAGCTTGCCAGACAAGCACTTAATTCCACTGAGCTATCTCCCTGGCACCTATTTTGACCTTTTGCAGAAAACATTTGTCTGCTCTGCTATGAAGAGTGAACATGAAAAATCCCCAGTCTCCAGGTATGGCACACTGTGGGTGCTTTATATAAATTCTACCTCCCTGCTCTTTCCTAAAGATAATACTGAGTATTGGGGGAACAAAAGAACATGATCTTCGCTTCATCACCTTGGGCTGCAGGGAACCAGATTCACTTCCCCCAGGTTGTGAGACAGAAACGATTCTCAGAGTAAGAAGACAGAGTAAGTGCTGTGGGACTGCTACGAAGGGAAGCAGGAAGGTGTTGGGAGGCAGAAAGGTGTACGCATACCTCACAGAAGCTCACTGGGCCTTTGGGAAAAGCATCTGTTGCTTTTCATATACGAAATACACAGTCTCGCCCCCAGACTTAAACTTCTACTCACAACAGAAGACTCAAGGGAGAACAGCAGCTACAAAGCGGTAGAAAGCAAATCCAGTTTAATTTGTATAGCCAGATTTGAGGATGGAGGGAAAGCACAGGGTGGGTAAGGGATCTGCTTTTCAAAGGGAAAAGAAGAGGCCTAATTAGGTGCTGCTTTCATAGACTCAAGGAGACCACTTCAAAGCCCTGGAGGCTTTAGGATAAGAAAAACTCATGTCTGTTTAGTGAAGGGCAGAATGAAATACAGATTTGAGGGTTTAACTTGTTTAATTTAAAATCTTCACTGTATTCAATTTCTTGGATATGTCTTCTCAAAAACTATTCAGGAATGGGCTAAACAGAAATGTGACATCTAACTGGAGTGGAAGAAATTAAATGGAGAAAGAGTAGTTTCCCTATAAAGTATAATTAGAACAGTCCCCGGACCCTGCAGGGCTCAGCAGGTGCTGCTGTATGTGGAGCGGGCAGACCCAGAGTGTTCTCTTCCAGTTTCTCCAGAATGGTTGACCTACGTGAAAGAGTCGAGAAGCAGGAAAGTAGAGAAGAGCTATTGATGAGCTGTGTCATCCCAGGTAGAGAGAAAATAAAAGCTCAAAGGAAGTAATAAAGACATTTTCTTTCTTGGGCTGAACTGTAATAAGAAAGACATTTAAATATTTTCTAAGTAATCAGTACAGTGCCTTCAGCAACCTCTTCTGCGCCGAGAGAACACCAAGAGCCCACCCATCACCAGGAGGTCTAAACATTTGATTAAGAGCAGAGACTTGTCATCTCATCTCCCGGCTCATTCAGTTTTCTATATGCATCAATGTGCATCAGAGGGAAAACTTTATCAAGGCTTTGGCATCTTCTGAATAACTCAACAAAGACAGGTCAACTCAGAATCCCAAACAACACTTTCATTGTAATAGAATATTTCCTTTTTAAAGCACAGATGTACTTGGTACATTGTTAAATTATGCCTCATGAAAATTTGCTACTCTGTACTATCTCATGCTGATCTGTACATAAAACTTTGGTGTGTGTATGTGTGTTCACATGGGTGTGCATATGTGTTTGTGTGTTAAAACCTGTAAACATTCTATGTGATTTAAAATATTTATAGCAGCTTATGAACTATAGGTCAAAAAAATAAAGACCAATGCTAACAATGGATATTTTGCTTTGAATTTTAATATTACTCATAATGAAATTATTCCATTTATATATACATAATTTTCACATCTGCAGAATTCACTTAAGAAATGTAATATAATGTGCTAGCTCTTTTAGTTGCAAATATGAAATAGCAAATTTATGCTAGCCTAGATTCTAGTCTACTACTTTCTATTTTGTTTCATTGCACATCTACTTCATTCCATGTCCAGTATCACACATTGTCACCTTTTAAAAGAACAAGTCTGCCTACCAATGTTTTTCTGCTTCTAAACTAACTGCACTGAAATGGAACACATTGCTCACCTCAGGCATTTTTCTTCGCAGGGGCTCTGTAGCTTCCAAAACAAGGCTTTCCATTGCATGAATGGAAAACAACTAACTTATCATGGTACAAATCTACTGCTGTACATGATAGATAGTGGCACTGATTTATTTTTCAATTCATCCAAGTCTTAGTTGAAAGTACATGCTTTGACACCAATGAGCTAGTTAGATAATCCCATATGAAAAGTTACCAGAGGGCAATGTAACTCTAAGATATAAACTAAAATTTGAATGTTAAACAGAACCTGTATTTGAAGTTTCTACTTAGTTGAGAACACAGACAATGCCAGTAAGGCAACTGTAGTTTTATATTCAAAATAGTACTCTAGGTTTTATATTGATTAGAGCTGAAACAATGACTTGAAGGCAATGAATTCTTCCCCTCCTGTGCAAATATCCTGAGGTTCACTGTAGCAAAGGGCGCTGGGTACAAGCAAGCCCATCCAGAGCTATGCGGGGATCGCTTGCTGTCCTTGGCAGTGCTGTGGGGTAGACTTGAGGCATCTATTTAAAGTGGCATTCAACACTTGTGGTTGAGTCAGGAGTGACTCAATGAAAGCAAAGTTAGAATATGACAGCCAGAGTGGCAATGTCCTCTAGTGTCCTGAAACAAAATCCTGATAGAATGACAAAAATACATCTTCCTTCTATTCTTGGGCCATTAGAGCACTTCGCATAGATTTTCATGCCTGATCAAATTATCAGAAGAATTTATATTCTGAATGGGCCTTCTTGCTTGAATGACTAAGTCACATTTATGCCAAATTACCTAATGCATAGGGAAGTTCACGACGTCTTTCTGCAGGTGAGCTCTTCACAATACAACATGTTCCAGCTGGAGAGCAGCATGGGATGCACACCAACACATGCATTTAGTTCATAAACCATTTAGTGAGGGCTGCTGCCACCTGGCTTCCTTGCCTGAGACACGAACCCTTGAATACAAACATTGGTTGGATCTTTCTACTTTCAGTACCTGAGTTCAAATAAATTTCTTAGCACATAAGTCCTTCATAAAGGAGTTCTTTTACTTAAGACTCTAAAGATATTAAAGTGGTACCCTGTACCAAATACACTAAAAAAGATATTAAAGTGATGATTAAAGGGTGAAAAAATTCATTTACTTTCTGAAGTAGCTAGATATAGACACAACCACAAATAAATAATACATATATAAGCGCTAAGTATCATAGAGTTCTGGTGCTAGTCTTTAATGCCTCTGGGAAAAACTTCAGAGAGAAAAGGAAACATTACCTTTTCCTACTTTTTCATTACTTATCTCTGTGCCATGTACTACATTTCCATGTTCCCTGTTGGTCCATGTTTAGCATCTTTGTTCTAAATTGGTTACCTCTGGGTTAAGATTCAGGCTGGTGTGATGGTTGTCAGATTAATTATATTAAAAAATACCTAGGAAATTAATTAATTTTATTTTATTTTATTTTTTTTTTGCGGAACTGGGGATTGAACTCAGGCCCTTGTGCTTGCCAGGGAAGCACTTATTCCACTGAGCCATCTCCCCGGCCCCTGGTAAATTAATTTAAAGCAGTTGTGAGTGTGACACTGTCCAGCAGGCAGCAGGCCCAGAAGGAACAAAAGCAGAAGGAAGGTGCCCACAGCGCAGACCCTCAAATTTGAGGTTCTGTGAGGTGAGTAGCCATGTTTACCATGTACTCTCTGCCATGATGCTTTGGCCATAATAATGGGACCAGCGATCTATGGACTTCCTATCTCTGCAAATGTGAAACAAAATCAACCTTTCCTCCTTTCAAATCATGTACACCAGGTATTTTGCCACAGTGATGGACATTTGACTAACATAGGTAGAGTAGCAATCAAAGAGGAGTCTCAGTCTCTGTAAGTTCCTCAAAGTTCTGCTTATGAGTTATAAAGTGAACATCCATGATAGTCTAAGAGGGAAAGAAGAAAGGAAAGGGGCTGGATGTTGCTGATAGATATAAAAAGGGTGCTGTACCCCCAGTTCACACATGCTATGTAGAATATATTTGCTCTCACAGCTTGGAAATGTTTTTATTCTTCTCTGTCTCAATGCAGATGTAAGTGAGGCTTGAATGTAGGCTACTAGTGAGCAAAATAATTTTGAGGCTCAATATTCCTCTAAGAGCTCCTCTGACCTTTTAATATACTTAGCTAGGATGGTTTAAGTGAGGCATGCCTTGACAACTTTATAAAACTCTACTATTATATATAATCTCCTCTATTAAATATAGTAACATTTAATGACAGTATATGCAACAATGAGGCGAAAAATAAATTCAGTTAAGCTGATAATGTTGGGTTGCCAGCTAAGTTTACTCATTATCAAAGTCATTAGCCTCTACAGACCATGTTCACATTGTACATAATTCAGAATCATACCTCAGCATACTGCAGGTCTTTGCATGTTGTAGAACTCTGAGATTTTCAAATATGATAAAATCACCATTGCTAAATCAAGGCCCCAAACAAAACTTTATTTTTTTAATTTATGGTTACTTTATGAATTATATTTTAACAGTTGTTTTCTCCATGTAGCTCTGTTTTGACTGCAATAGGATTTTTTATTCAAATAATCCTTTTAGAATCAACTTTGTTAATTATTTTAAAAATAGCTTTATTAGAACAGTCAATTCAAATGGGTACACAGACAGGGTCTGTTTTATTTTTGAGTCAATAACAATGTTCACTATGGTCTCAGAGGTAAGTTTTCCTAATCATAAAAACAAATAATGTTTCTGAATTTCAAACTCCATTTAAAAATTGTAAGGCTATAATTTTTAATTGAAATCATTTAAAACATTTTATAGAAAATGAAGCATTCCCTGGTGTTACTATGGCAATTTAAATATATTTCAGCTAGTTCTATTTTTTGCTTTGGATTTTTTGTTGTTGTTATTTTATTCGATCACTTAGCTCTTGTATTTCTAAAACACTGTCTCGTGCAACAAGGTAGAAAGACAGAAGAATTAAAAATAAATAAGATGTCCAAACTGTTTATTTTTGATGATTCAATTCATGCAATCTTTAATATCTGATAAGATATTCAGCTTTATATATATATATAATATGTAACACTGAATCAAAACTAATTCAATACTAATCATATTAGCAGGTTCTCAGGGAAGATACTTCACTTCCTGCTGTATGTCAAATATTTCTGTAAGATGTAAAAGTGACTAATCAAAGGGGAAATACCAAAGACATTCAAAACAGCATCTTCCCTTTTGAGTTTCAGTGTAACCAGCTGCTATACCTACCCCACATCATGGTGCTATTTAAAAGTGTGAACATTGGTGCATCATTATATATTGATATATTAGTCCTTGTAAAGGGTGACCTAGATTCTAACATGTTGGGGGATGCCACATGGTAACAATATAAATAGGTATAGATCAGACAATGACTAATCACATCCTACAAGAATCAAAGCCATTTCATTCAAGCATTAGAGGAACTTTGCAGAGCAACATTCCAGTGAAAAGGATAAAATAAACAACATGGAGAAGCTATCTGAGGTCAAGGTATGTGCACCATTGGGATTTTCTTATAAACCCTTAATATTTACAATGTATTTGTTTTTCTTCCTCCTTTTACAGTTGGAAATAAGGCTAAAGTAAGAACAGTTACTCAAAACATTCAAACCCTTCTAGACTCTACTGAAGGACTGGGTATTAAATACTGTGACCAATCTTTCACAATTCTTTTGCTTACCTAAAATTGCAGATTATCTACATCACAAAGTCTGTCATTTAAAATACAGAAATCAAATCCTTATTAGCCAAAGCAGTGTACAGTCAAAACCAGAATATTTACACACTGCTATGAACTTGGTTTGTAATAACATTAAGTAATGTAGAAAAAGACCCTCAATTTTTTCTTTGCTTTGAAAATGATAACTACTTAGTGAGATTTAAAATCAAATTTGAAATAAATTTAATTTTTCCCTTAATACTAATAGAAAACAGTGATTTTTTTTCCAGAGATATAAAACCACGTGAAAGCCAACACTGGTTTTCTCTTGCTTTGCAACTTCTCTGTTTCTTTCTTTTATGCCTCATTTCTTCCATGCTTTTGCCCTCTCCATCTGCATGGATGATGTATTTTTAAAAAGGAAAGGAAAAAATCTCCAGTTGCAACTTCCACAGACTAGCCAAGTTCTCTGGAATTCTAACTCCTGTTAGCACCCTGAACTCCTGCACTGTTACCAGAACAGCACAGACAGCTTAATCAGTATATCTTGAATAAAGAGAGGAAGGAGAGGAAAGGAGAGAGCGTGGTACAATCCAATTAACTGAAGCATTAAGATTGACATGACAAGTAGCCGACTACCAACCTAGAGAAGAATTACAGACCCACCCGATACAGACATCTCAATGTAGTGAGTTTTCCCCTTTTTGGTTCATTTATAGTTCTCATGGCTAGCATTTTTTTAGTTTAAGAAAGCTAAACAGAGAATGTGACAGAGCCAGAGCTGTATGTATGACTGTGTATACATTTATAAGCATAACAAGGGGTGCTGTTCTTGAACTAAAAGATCATGTATAAACCTGCTCTGATATCTTTTTTATTCAAAGCATTAAAATGATTGATTCATATACTACAAAGAGAATGAAAATGTTATGCATTCCTCCTCCTTGGTCATCTTAATTCATTTTTATTTATTTTTCTGTAATATTTCCATGGCTTCAAAGGCTCAGATTCTAACAGGAGGATGGTGTGCGCATGGAGGAGCGATTGGCAGTGGGACAACCCAGCTTGGGAAGCTGTGACTTTGGTGCTGGCTCTCCAGGGCTGAGATTCTACCTCTGCCACCAGAGCTGCCTGCAGACCCAGGGATTACAGAGGTCTGCTGGTCTCTTCCCGAGCAGGATAGTCATGTGGACGTGGGCAAGAATGAGGCAGAGGCGCACAGGCACGTTCTTACCTCTACACCATTTTTGGTTTTAGTGAGAAGAATGAAAGACCTCAGTATCTCAACCATGAGTGCCCTTCTTACCTCTACTCAGCCTGACAATATCTTATTCCACTTATTATTTAGTATTTACCTCCTCTTCTTTCTTATTTATTTATTTATTTACTTTGTGCAGGGTCTCACTACACACAGCTTGAACTCGTAGTGATCCTGTTTTCAGCCTTCCCAGTGCTGGGATTTCAGGTGCATGCCCCAACTCCCAGACTTGGTAGGCATCTCAGTGCACTCCGGAGGCAGGGCTGGCGAGGCATGTGGTGCCAGGGACCGAACTGTGGCCCCTGCACTTGCCTAAGCAGGTGCTTTAGTTTGCTGGGCCTTGAGAATTTTAAATTTAAATTAATTTTTCTCTTTAGGATTTAGTAATGAAAATAAACTAAGGAATATTCATCCAGTCAACCATTCGCCTCTTTCCCTCAGTTTATTGAGAATCACTCCCTGAGGACGTAACATAGAGATAGATACAGAAGAAGCAGGAGAAGAGGGGAGAGGAGAAAGAAAAGGATGTGGGTATGGGGAGAGGAGGAGGTGGAGTCACTCAAGAAAATGGAGATGTTTTCTGAAGACGCAAGTCAGAAAGGAAAAAGAGGAGAAAAAGGAGAAGAGCAAGAGAGGAAGGAGATAGGAATGGGAAGAGAAGACAGAAAAAGAGAAAGAGAAGACGGTAGAGGAATATGGGGAAATGTAAGAAGTGGTAGCTGAGAAATAACGAGGAAATAGAGAAGGAGGAGTCTGCTTTAGTTGCTCATTTAACACTGAGACACAACACCCAAGGGCATCTCGTGACACGGATACCCGCAGCTCTAAAAAGGAAAGGTTTACTTTGCCACCCATTTTACAGAGGTGTCAGTCCGCAGTCATCCGGCTCCAAGGCAAGGAGTCACAGCAGACAGGAAACAGCTCACAGCATGGTAGATAACAGCAGGGAGATGCACCCTTCCAGCTCCCCTGCCCCCAGAACTTGGCTTCTCCTTTCAGCCTTCACCTTTCAATATCAATCTTAGCTATAAACTCATCAGTGGGCTAATCCACCGATACAATCACCTCCCCAAAGTGCCACCTACAATCACAAGGCTTTGGGAAGACATCTAGTTATAACTCACAACAGAAACAACACAGTGTCCCATGTGGCTCCATGTCCTGCCCCAGTAAGGGTGCTACATGGCTCTTGCTGTCTGTTTCTGTAGAAGAGAAGCATGCTTCTGCAGATTTTGCCTTCTGTTGTTCTTATTGAACAAGGGCTGCTCATGGTCAAGCCTCCTGGTGTGTCCCTCACCCCAGCCCACAAGATCACCCTGCCATCAGAAAGCATCTTTGCACCCTGTCCATCTAAGCTGCCAGGTTAAGTCATAGCCATGCCAAGGACCTGGCTGACTTCCTTAGTCCCTGACCTTCAGATGTCCACAGTGAGGACCTGTCTGGCCCTGGTGAGCCTCGTCTTTCAGGTCTCAGGTGAGCTGTGTTACCTGCTGACTCTCTGTTCATCCAAAGCATGGGGTTACCACGTGCTACTGGACCCACTTCCCTTCAAGGCTTTTAAACACCTCTCAGGCTGAAGTCACTCCATGCAATATTTACAGGGAATGGCTACTGTAATTCTTTTGGGAAGAGGCCAAGAAAGAGAGAAAATTGGTTTCTGATCCAGAGAATGACTAAGTTACCCTGGCATGGAAGAGATGCAGGATCAAGTCTAATTCCAAGTCACTTCCCAGGAAACAGCAGCCAGTTAAGCCCATCCCTTGGCCTTGCACACTCCTGTGAGAGACACCAGCGTGGGCAATCCCTCCTGTAGGTAATCCAGAGTGTTGTTCCAGCAAAACCTGGCCCCATGTTGCAGGGTCATACATTTCCAACAGACTCAAGTTTAAATTGTCGACATGAGCATACATAAGCACCATGTACACTCATGGGGCTGAAAGAAGACAGAATCTATCTTTCAGATGTGAACCTGTATCCCATTACTAGATCATCCATATCCTTGATAACTAAGAAATAATTTACATCAATCCTGTCAGAGTTTGTGGAAAGTACAATTATATTTCATAGTCTTCTGTGTATGTACGAAAGTACTAATTTGTCAAATATAGACATTTCAGATATGCCATGTTCTTAAGTCTTGTTTTGCGTTTATTTTTTTTTCAGTTATTAATGCACCAGAAAATTCAATTAAAGTGGCTCTTTTTCATGACACCAGAGAGCCAGTTCTCTTCAACTGAATTGTTGTTGTCAGGGTCATACCTGGAAACAGTATGACAAGTCAACAGGCCTTGCAATAATTTTGTGCAGTAATTATAGTGGATACACATGACATCTGCTGAGCAATTATCACTTAATTAGTTACTGAGTATTTGCTGTACCAGTAGGTAGATTCCTAACTTATGAAATATATGATAGAGTATTCTTTCTGTGGTAGGAAATTGACAAATAATCTTACAACTTTTATGCTTTCTTTATTACAGAAATATTATAGGTATATTAGAAAATATAGAAAAACCAAAAGAGAAAAAAAAGTGTGTTCAGTGCTATGACGTCTCTATTTATAACAACAGAATATTTTTAAAGTTTTGGGGAGAAGAGTATCTTCCTCAGTGTCTGCTTTCATGTGTACACTGTGTAGCACACGTAGAATATGCTGTCAATGGAAGAACTCAACTGAATAAGCAGTCTTTGAAAAGGTAAACTGGCATCTTCTTCCAAAGAAACATCACCTCCTAAGCCAGTAAGGCAGAACACAGAGACTCCACACATTCCTACACAAGAGCTCCATGCATACGTGGGAACCTGATATATTCGTAATGTAAAGTACACATTAAGGGCTACAGTACCATCCTATTGCAGCAGCAATGAAGTAATAAATCTACTCCTTTTAAATATATATATAATAATAATTATTATCATTATTATTATTTTTTGGCTCAGGCTGCCTTAAGGGTGGGTCTGGTCAGACATGTGGAGCTGGGAATCAAACCACAGTCCCCTGCTCCTGATTGGCTTTGCCCAAGTAGGTGCTTAAACAATTGAGGTAACCTGTAAGCCCCCCCCCCCTTTTAAATTATAAAAGTACTATATTACCACATATCTGGGTGAGCACTCTCTTCACCAAGATTTACTCCAGAAAAGTAACAAGCTATCTGATTTGAGAAGCATGAAGGAAAAGGTAGGATTTATATAAGATATTAGACAGAGCAGTTAAAAGGCTCCAAGCCTCAGACAAATGAGCAAAAGTTTCACCATATAATCAGAGGAAGATAATTTCTATACTATTGCCTACTCAAACAGAGGATAGTATAGACATTTAAATAAACAAACACCGTTCAATCCCCAGTACCACAAAAATTAAATAAATTATCAAACACCAATACTCTGAAAATTTAGTAAAGCATCTACAAGCTAAGGTAACAAAAATTCACTTAGCTTCATTAACAATGGCGAGACAAATTTACTATTTATAACTACATAGAAACTTCCAAAACCAGTGTCCTTACGTGCTGTTGTAGGCAGAGATCATATCTATATACAATACATAATTTAAAGCAAGTTTAAACAATCTGTCTGATGCACAGGGTTATATAATGGCATACTGGAATAGGTCATTATCAACGTCACATTCTTAAAGATCAAGGGATGGATGCTGCTTCTAAAATGTAGAGATTAAATAGTCTACTCTTCCTGGAAAATCAGCTTATTGACCCTATTCCAATCTTATCAAAAATTCCTCAGCAAAAAATTCATATACATTTGAAAAGGTTTTCTATGGCAGTATTTGACTTGAAGTATGTATCAATAATGTTCTTAGGAGCAAACAAGTCACATTAAATTTCCAATTTTATTTGAATTTTCTGCTTATTTTTATATCACTGGCTAAATCCTTCTGGCACTTCTGATAGAACAGCGATTTATTCTTCAGTTGCCTCAAATCTTAAAGAAGTTACTTTAACACCCACAATACTCACTTAAATCTAGTCTATCTCATTCACTTTCAAAATGCACTCCATATTTTTAGCAGTAACTCAAATATATAAGTCAACACTTGACATGGGGAAAAGCAATAATCTTTCCCTGTCACACATGTTGCAACCTATTTGTCTTACCAATAAAACAAATATAAACCAAAAATAGATTTATAACTATGAGACAGCCTAGTTTAAATCTTCAATGGCACAAAAATACATATTTCTTAATTATTCACATTTCATTTCACTTAAATACATGCCCTAGCCAAAAAGTAAAATCCTTTTAGGAGTCAAACAGAAATAAAACCAGACATATCAAACAATGCAAGAAACAGTTTTATGAGCATCTGCATGTTATGATAATCTATGTTCAGGATTATCATGTAGAATCATAATTTATAGATAAAAGGTTCAGGTGGTCTATAATATTTATATAACCATTATTGTTAAAAGTGAGAAGATTTTTTTTTTTTTTTTTTTTTTTTTTGAAACAGGGAATGACCTCAAGGCATTGCGCTTGCCAGGGAAGCGCTTATTCCACTGAGCCATCTCCCTGGCCTTAGTGAGAAGATATTTAAAAAAACCTTAAGTAATCAAAAGTATTTATATGATGCCACATTATTCTATTCTCCATTCCAGATACAATTTTCTGCATTATTCAAAAACATCAATACAAGGCTCCTGCAGCTAAAGATGACTTTTTAAATTACCATTTATACTGCACTACAGCATTAAATATATAGACAGAAGATCATTTTTGCACTAACCCTCAATGCTTTAGATAAAATTAGACAAACAAGGTCATGCAGTTGAATTGAATATTGAAATTTGCGACCAAACAATTAGCCTGAGACTTAGATATATACAGGCACAGTGGAAAAATATAAATTTAATTTTATTTCAAGAGAGTATTGTATGAACTCTGGGATATGGCAATGCTTCACACACACACACACACACACACACACACACACCCAAAAAAAAAAAAAAAAAAAAAAAAAAAACAAAAAAAAAAAAACAGGCTTCAACAGTCAGACACATAATTGTTAAAGTCTACCTCACAAGGAGAGATAAAAAAAATGCATCCTGGACATTGACTTACTCATTACACAGCTGAAAAAGACAACTGTCTTCTATGTGGCTGGTCTCCCAACCCTCTGAGCTGCTGGAGGGAGGCACACTTTCCTCTCTTTCCCTGAACTTCTATGAAGCCATGCCAGAGAGCACCTGCTCTCCTACTGGCAGCATTTACCCTTTATGCAAGACAGTGCCCATGTCCAGCTCTTCTGTAAGACCCTGTGCCTGATGGGTATGAGCTAGGGCTTTCTCCTCATCCTCCAGACCAACACTGGTCACCAACATCATTGGGCACCAGAACTCTCTTCCGTACTCAGCAGCACAGACCTGTTCCTATAGACAATTAAATTTACAAACATAGTACTACTGTATGGCATCACATAGGAAGACAGGCTACATTAGATCAAAATAGTTGCTGGAAAGAATTTTCCACCATCCATGCAGCCACACCTGGTTCTGTTTTAGGAAAACAATGAAGAAAGCCATATCCTTGGGAATGTCAGCACCACCTTTTACCAATACCATAATTTCCATACCTTTGCAGC
Organism: Octodon degus; assembly: GCF_000260255.1. Classification (NCBI taxonomy): domain Eukaryota; kingdom Metazoa; phylum Chordata; class Mammalia; order Rodentia; family Octodontidae; genus Octodon; species Octodon degus. Next base: position 8,958,643 of record NW_004524667.1, on the reverse strand, counting down.
CACTGATGAGTTGGGTTTCTCCAGCAAGTCCCAAAGTTTCTTCCGTTTCTCTGGGCAGCATGTATTATCAAATTCTTCTCCCTCTCGCTCACGCATGGTCTCTGCCTCTCGCCTCAGTTCTTCGTTCATCTGTTCCTTCTTCTGATGGTACCTGGCTTGGCAGCAGGACTCTAAGTAGATCTCATCGATGCCCCAGTAATCAAGCTCCTGGCCAAAAGAGAGTGCGCACATTTCTTCCATCATGTGCAGCTTCCCTGTCCGGTAGAAATTTAAAATGGACGTGAAGGCTCCAGGATGTCGATCAAAGAAATACTCGTTCTCATTGAGATTGTAGTCATCGCACACCTCCAGGAGGCTCTCGTGTGTGTTGCAGTCCCTAAGCTTTCCCAGGCGTGTCCTGGGCAGCCTGTCCAGTGTTCTCCACAGCACTTCGTGGTTGAGGCCCCCCACGTTGATCTTCACTCTCCGTGAGCACGTTTTGCTTCTAATAATGTCCACAGGTTCAGGAGGGAGAGAAAGTGTTGACCTTGAAGTCTTCCTATTTAAGCCCGGGGGAGCCTTTTCTGCCATTTTGAACTGGATGAAGTTGTAGAGCCAGGATCCTTAAAAGAAACGAGGTCAGCTGCAGCTGTCTATCTCTGAGGCAGGCATGTCTCCCGAGCCCTGGAAGAAAATAACCATCATTTGGTTATTTGAATTTTTTCCTAGAGTGCTTCCTATTCTCTAGGATCATTCTGCAGTTAAAACTAGGAGGTATGATACTAATGACTGCTGATCTGTTGGAGATACAAACCTTTTCTATAGAATATGGGGGTGGGACACAACACAACATACTATTACACAGCAGAAGCTGTGTGCTGAGCTGTATGGATCTGCAAGTTGACAGTTCTCAAAGAAGTCACCTGACACGGTTTTCTCAAGTCGCAGTCTGTGACACATGTACTGGTAAACAGTTTTACTGACCTCTCCAACCTGCTGGGTTAGTTCCTGTTCATTCTAGACCTCAGATTTATAGCTTTTCCCACCACATGCCATCACCCAAACTCACTGTCAGAGAAAATCTGATTCATCCACCAACATCCAAATAAGCATAGTTTCATCAATGATATCTCCTAAACAAATCATAAGTCCTCCACCAAAATTAACTAGCTCCTATCCAAAGCACTGGCTTAAACCCTCTTACCTACATCTCTACAGCAGCCTCTTAACTAGGTACCCAACTCTGATTTTGGCCATCTAAAAACTAATCTCTCCACAGGTACTAAAATGATCTGCTAAGATACAAATTTGACCTTCCCATTCATGTGCTTTAAACCCTGCAAAGACTCACTGGTCTTAGAAGTATAAAATCTCAGCAGCACTACAAACTCTAGTTAACTATTTTAGAGCTGCCTTTCTAGTTTGCCTCTCTAGTCTCACCTCTCGTCTCTCCCTCATTCTACAGTAATCCCCCTTTATCCCCTTTAGTATGCACCGGACATCAATAAGGGATTCATTGAGACCTGAAAGTGAAGAAAGTTTTGAACCCTGTATACATTATATTCTTTCCTATGTAACACAATACATTAGCACAGTTACTTGTAATAACATAGTCTAATAAAATTTATTTAACTCATGAATTTCTGGAACATTCTATTTAATACTTTGGGACCTTGTTTGACCATGAGTAACACCATAGGAAGCGTAACACATTCATGACTAAAGGGAGGCTTCTGCGCACCACCTATCCCATACTGCGCACATCACCATTTCAAGGGTTTGGCTTGTTGATGCTGTGTCCTGGAAGGACTTCCACTCCTCCCATTCCTTTCCTATTCTTCCACAATTTCTACTTTCTCTTCAAGATTTAGGTCACACCTCACCCTTCCGACAGTCTTCCATGATACGTCCCCTCTGTAAGCATAAAAATCTCTGTAAATGTCCCTTTCATGTCACTGCACCACTGCAATGACATTCTTCCCACAGCATGCTGGAAGCACTTGAGGATCAAGAGCACCTTCTCTATTCCATTATACCCATATAAATGAGTACAATGCATATCTATTTTATTTGTTTACTTGATGTTAAATATCAAACCAATTATTTAAATATATATGGCTAGAAAATTCATAAATGGAGTTTTCGGAATAATATGCCTAAAGAGCATCTGTTTATATGTCATATGTATACAATGTATATCACAATGTATATGTGTCTTTGTCTTCCTTTACTTCCAAATCTTTTCCTGTGTGGTAACATTATTGCTCTAGTACTCACTTATTTTTAGTTTTGTTTTTTTTTTAACAGGGTCTCACTGTATAACTCAGACTTGGAGTGATCCCATTTTCAGCCTCCCCAGCACTGGGACTACAGGTGCGCACCACTATGCCTAGACTCAGTTGTCTGCTCAGGGTTCCCAGGGGTGGGATAAATGAGGCATGTGGTGCCAGGGATTGAACCCCAGTCCCTGTGCTTGCCTAAGCAGGTGCTTAGTCCACTGAGGTATCTTCCCAGCCCTAAGTACTTACCTATTGATCTATTATTCTGATCTGCAGCAGCTAGAATCTTCATAGTTATTTTCCCCTTAAATGCTTTGGCAGAAAATTATGAGCTTTAAACAATTCATTCAAAACACTACCTTTAATGTAAAACACCATGTTTCATAAATCAATGGCTTATACCAAAGGAAAGAACTTTTAGATTTAAAAACTTATAATAGCAGTCTTTTAAAAATGCACACCAATTTCTGTATGCCTCTGGTTTCTCTATCCTGAAAGTTAAATTTATTTCTCCATCTGGAGGGCAAGTATCCTCTCAAGTGAATATTTTAAGTTTCTGAAAAAATATAGATGGACTATATAAGAAGTATTTTTAAAATGGCCAGTAAGTATATTTGAATTGGGAGCTTTTCAACTACATAGATACAGAAATATTCTAGTCCCATACATGTATACTTTCCTCATAGATAACACAATTGCCTATTTTTATAAAAATGAAGAGGAGATATAATGATTGGGTAAGTAATTTAAACTTTCTGAGCTCGATTTCCTAATCTACAAAATGGAGAAAACACTACCATAATTAGCTTTTAAATACTTAAATGAGAGAGTTTATTCAAAGTGCTCTATACAGGGAGATAGATCAGAACAGAATAAGAATCTTCATATTTCTATGTAAAGTTGGTTTCTAACTACTGATAGCAAATAAAGAGAGACTCTGCTTCCACATGCTGTCTACCAGTGACAGCAGAGATAAACCTGGAAATGGGCTTGTATATTCTCTCTCTCTCTCTCTCTCTCTCTCTCTCCCTCCCTCCCTCCCTCATTTTTTTGTTGTTGTTGATGTAGGATTTTTTGTCTTTGATTTTTTTTATATTTGTCTCCTTCATTGTTTGATCTTGTTTTTATATGAATATACATGTGGTCCCTGGCCTCGTTATGGTGAGGCTGTTCTGTTCTTTTCATCTCTTCCTTCTCTTTCCCTCCAGTCTTCTGCACCAATTTCCCAATTTAACACAATTCTCCTTTGTCCTCCAGCCTTACTTCTAACCTCTTCCTCTTCTTCCATTTCTCTATGCTCTCCTAACCCCTTTTAAATTATAATTCCTCAGGGCAAAATTGACATATTAAGAATCTGTACATTGTATATACAATTTTCTGGCTCATTTTAGATTTTGTTATATAACAAAAAGTCTAGTTCATATGGTTAATGGTGGAAAATAATGGTTATTCCAGTCTGTCATTTTCTAGGCTGTGTTAGCTATTGTTCTCAATGGTACTACTATAGCCAAAAATGACATAATTTTTCTAAGCAGCTGTTCTTTCGGGTATTCCAAGACTGAGATTGACTAAGGGTCACAGGAAATATTGTAGCATAGTGGCAAAGAACCAAGGACTGGGCCTAACAGTCAACAACATCTCATCCCCAACAAATTGAAGAGGTAGGATCTTGCAACACTCAAATTCTAAAAATCAGCTACACCTGGAAGGTAACTCATAGAAACACTCACTTCCTAATGGTTATAATTCCTAGCAATAAAACAACCCACCATAGGCAATTTACAAATAACACCCCATGAATTAAAATGAAAAAAAAAAAGAAAATAAAATGAGAAGACATTTAAATAAGATACAATCCCAGAAAACCAGTTCACCAAAGGCAAAGTCAAGGTGCAGTGAATGGGACAATCTTAAAGTCACCTGCCCAGCCTCTCTGAAATCATAACAACAAAGCAACTAAATGAGGAACTAGAAAAAGTAAAATCAGAAATAACTTCTCAAATATTGCTAGAGATGGTGTCCACAATGAAAACCATTCTTAGTAACTGTAGAGCAGATGCAGACAAAAAAGCAGAGGGTCTTAAAAAAATTATAGAGGCAATAAATGTTTAGCACAGGAAATAAATGGAATCCATAAGCAGATTCAAACAAGATATCCAGAAGAATAAAATCTGCATTAAAAGTATTTGCAGAAGGGGGCCAGGAAGGTAGCTCAGTGGAATAAACACTTGCCTGTCAAGTTCAAGGGCCTGAGTTCAATCCCCGGTTCCGAAAATAAAACAAACAAACAAACAAACAAACAAACAAACGTATTTGCAGGAGATTAAGTCAATGTGAGGACAGGATCTCAGATATAGAAGACAGGCTTGCTGTTAGCAATCATGCAAAGAAAGATATCTTACAAATAACAAGGAATCCACCCCAGAAAGAATGGCTATCATAACGAAATGAGCCAACAACAAATGTTGGAGAGGATGTGGGGAAAAAGGAACCCTTCTCCACTGCTGGTGGGAATGTAGACTGGTGCAACC
>NW_004524667.1:8947470-8951989 GCF_000260255.1 Octodon degus | reverse complement strand
ATGAGAAATCAATACAACTGTTCGGTGAAGCTAAGAAAAAATAACCTACAATTGACTGGTGTCAATGAAAAAGCAGGAGATAGTGCAAATGATAGAAAACAACTGTTCATAGATGTCAAGACAGAAATCCCTGGTAGGGAGAAAGATTTTATATACAGTTAAATGAAACATTTAACACTGCAATTAGCCATGATTTTTTTTAAATGCTGCAACCAGGCATATCTTAGTTAAGATTCCAGAAATTTAACACAAGAATAGAATCTTAAAAGCTGTTCAGAAAAGGAAAAAAAAAAGTCACCTGTGAATGAAGGCCCATCAAAATTACAGTAGCCTTCTCAGCACAAACCTCAAATCAAGGAAAGACTGAAGTGAAGTATTTCAAGTTCTAAGGAAAAAAACCTTCAACCCAGATTTATGTGCTCTGCAAAATTATCTTTAAAATCTGATGAAAAAATAAGATATGTCCATGAAAAAGAAAATCTGAGGAAATTTCTGATCACCAAACCATTACTCCAAAATGTTCTGAAGGACATTTCACAAAGAGATAACAAGAACTAAACTCCATGAACTCCTACAGAGGGAATCCACCAGGCAAGTCAAACAATTAAAAAGAGGGAGGGAAAAATAAAAAGGGGAACCAAAACAAGAAATAACATGACAAATAAGATGGCAAGAAAATAACATGGCAATACATATAATCATTAATGTAAACGGCCTCAATTTACCAATCAAAAGATATAGACTGGCAGTACAGATCAAGAGGTAAGATCCAACAATATCCTCCACACAAGAAACACATTTGATTAAAAAGAAATTCACAGACAGAAAGTCAAAGGATGGAAAACAATACTCCAAGTGATAGGAACCCAGAAAAAAAAGTAGGGGTAGCTGTGTAAAAAAAGTGAATTTCAAGCCAAAACTGATTAAGAGAAATAAAGAGGGCCACTACATCCTTGTAAAGGGAGCAATCCAAAAGGAAAAGATAAAATCACAAATATATATGCAGCAAATACCAGTGCACCCAACAATATAAAACAAATATTAACGGACATGGGCATGAAAGACCAAATAAGCATGAATGCAATTTTATTGGGGATCTCAATATTCTATTGTTTTAACAAAACAAATCAACTAGATAAAAAGCTAATAACAAAAGATTAGAACTGAACCAAACTTTTGAACAAATGGACTTAATACATGCCTACAGAGTGTTCCACCCCAAAATATCAGAATATACATTCTTCTCAGCTGCAAATGGATGTTGTCCAAAATAGACCACATACTAGCTCATAGAAAAGGCTTAAATGCAAAGGAATTAAAGTTATCCTATGCATATTATCAGACCATAATGCAATGAAATTGAAAATGGCAAAAGTAACCCCAAGAACTTCATAAACATATGGAAATTAAATAGCACTCTCCTGAACAACTAGTGGGTCACAAATGAAATTAAAGAAGAAATTAGACAGCTTCTACAATTCTATAATGATGACAATACAATATATTTATGTAACACAATTAATGCAGTCCCAAAATAAAAATTTGTAACAGTGAATACTAACTCATACAAGGGAGGAAATTATAGAGATCAGAACAGAAATTAATGCATTAGAGACTAAAAAAAATACACAAAGAATCAATGAATCAAAGAGTTAGTTCCTTGAAACATTAAATAAAATAGACAAATCCTTATCCAACCTTATCAATAAAAGGACTCAAATCCATGTAATTAGGAATGAAAAGAATAAAATAATGATGGACTCTGTAGAAATCCAGAAATTCACATATACCTACCTTGAAAGCTTGTATTTTAATAAGATGGGCATGCCGAAAAAATCAAAAGATTCCTAAAACTACCACAGCTGAATCAAGAAGATATAAAAAAAATCACAAATAAACTGACATCAATCAATAGAACAAAAGATGTAATTAAAAACCTACCAGCAAAGAAAAGCCCAGGCCCTAACAGATTCACTGCTCAACTTTACAAGACATTTAGGGAAGACCTAGCACCACTACTTCTCAAACTCTTTAATGAAAGAGAAAGAGAAACGATACTCCTTAATTCATTTCTGGAAGCAATCATTGCCCTGATATCAAAACCTATGAAGGTTCAAGCTAAGAAAGAGAATTACAAGTCAATCTCCCTGAGAAACATAGGTGCAAAAGCCCACAGTAAGATATTGGAAAACAGAATGTAGCAAATCATCAAGAAGATTACATACAATGACCAAGCAGGATTCATCCCAAGGATGCAGAAATGGTTCAACATACATAAGTCAATAAATGTAATACACCATGTTAACACAGCCAAGGACAAAAATCATATGATCAGCTCAACTGATGCTGATAAAATCTTTGACAAAATTCAGCACCAATGCATGATAAAAACCCTATAGAAAACTGGACTAGAACATCTTTTTCTCAATCTAATAAAAGCCATCCATGACAAACCAATAGCCAACATCATATCAAATGGACAAAAACTGAAAATTTTCTCTCTAAAATCAGGAACAAGACAAGGATGTGCACTGTCTCTACTCTTTAATCTTTTGTTTATTTGGTATAGTGTCTTGCTATGCAGTGCAGGCTTCTAATAAATATAATCTCCTGGTAAATTTTAGATCTATTCCCCTTGCCTCCATCCAACCAGATGAAATTTAACCAACATAAACTAGTATTATTTTGAACATATTGATGGAGATTATACTGTGCTCATGGTGATCATTCACACTGAACATTAGCCTTGCTAGTCTGTGACCTCCTCATGCAGTGACTTTCACACTACTATGATGTTGCAGAACACAGGTCATTTTGAGTCTATTAGCTCAGGAATGTCGAATGCATCCTAAAATAAACTATTCAACTTTTCTGTCATCCAATAAAGCATAAAAATTTCATGGTCAAATCAGAACTTGACTCAACTCATCTCCACCCAAGATGAGAGGAGAGAGAGCAGAGAGGAGAGAGGAGAGAAGAGAGAGGAAAATGAGGGAAGATGGGAGAGGGAAGAGGGGAGAGGGGAGAGGGGAGCGGGGAGAAGGGAGAGGGTAGGGAAGAGAGAGGGAGGGGGGAGAGGGGGGGAGAGAGATGGAGGAGGGGGGAGAGAGAGAGAGGCATAGGGAGGCAATTACTAAATGGGATGGAGGTGGCCTCATGTATCAATAAGTATGCACCATAGTAATCCTCCTGTCTCAGCCTCCCCAGTGCTGGCCCCAGTGCATGAGCCACCACACCTAGTTTCAGTGGGTGGCTCAGTGTGGGGCTGGCACAGCATGCAGTACTGAGGATCGAACCCAGGTCTTTGCGCTTGCCAGGCAGGCATTTAGACTGCTGAGCTATCTCACCAGCTATTTATTTATTTATTTATTTATTTATTTATTTATTTATTGCTGGCACAACATGCAGTACTAGGATCTGAACCTGGGTCCTTGCACTTGCCAGGAAAGTGGTTAAATCACCAGGCTATCTTCCCAGCCCTGTCTCCACTCTTATTCAATGGAGTCCTGGAAACTTTAGCCAGGACAATTAAACAAGAAAATGAAATAAAAGGAATAATTATAGGAAAGGAAGAAGTTAAATCATCATTATTTTCAGATGCATGATACTCTACATGAAAGATCCTCCTCCCAAACTCCACTAAAAGACTGCTAGATTTTAATGCACAAAATCAGTAGCATAGATACAAAGGCAACACTCAAAATTCAATAGTTTTCCTGTACACCAATGACAAACTCACTGAGAGAGAAATTAAGGAAACAACACCCTTCACAACAGCTTCCCAAAAAATGAAATACATAGGAATCAATCTAATGAAGAATGCAAAAGACCTCTATTGAAAACTATATTACTGTAAAAAAGGAAATTGAAGCAGATCAGAAAATGGAAAGGTATCCCTTGCTTCTGAGTAGGAGGAAATAATATAGTGAAAATGGCCATACTTCCAAGAAGACTGTTATACAGATTTAATGTAGTTCTAATCAAAATTACAATAGCATTTTTCACAATATTAGAAGAAACAATCCTAAAATTCATTTGGAAGCAGAAGAGACCTAGAAGATCAAAGGCAATTTTGGGCAACAAAGGTAAGGTAGAAGCCATCAAAATCTCTGACTTGAAATTACACTATAAAGCTATGGTGAAAAAATGGCATGGTACTGGCAAAAAAACCCAAACCAAATCAACCAAAGGAGTCTCATTTGACTCAGCTGTTGCTCTTTTCGGTATCTTCCCTGAAGAATTAAAAACATTGTACAAGCAACACAATTTGTAATAGCTAGATTTTAGAAACAACCCAAATGCCCATCAAACCATGGAATGGATAAAAAAAGATATGGATGATTACTTAGCCATAAAAAATAAACTGGAGATTTTTTAAAAGGTAAATGGATGCAACTTGAGACCATAATCATAAATGAAACATACCAGATGCACATGTGTAAACATCCTATTATCTCCCTAGTGTAAGAAGCTGAAAAGGTAAGATCCAAAATGTACAACAGTTATTGTAAAATGGGAA
>NW_004524667.1:8923978-8947365 GCF_000260255.1 Octodon degus | reverse complement strand
TATATATATATATTTCTCTTAGTTCATTGAAATGAAAAGCTTGTGATAACATTGTTTGGACAATGAAATGCTAATAGCTTGAACTCTGAGTAAGAAATTTAAAGATAATAATATGGAGTGTATTAATACTTTTTAGATGCTTAGTATCTTGTTTGGAAATTTTGATTTTTTTCCCCTTTATATTAAAAAAAAGAAAATGAAAAATAAAAGCTATGCTTGTGTCTACTAAATAACTTTTAGCCTTTAACATCCTCCCTCTGCATATTTTGTCCTCTCTGGTAGACTTCATACTTGGGAGGTATGGAATTGGGGGCCCACTTTTTCTCTACTGAGCGTTGTACACACATGCGTCTCTCTCACAGCAATCATCATGGTGCTACTGAAGCTCAAGTCTGAATTTTGTGTGCAACCGACAATGAACTATAAATATGTTAAAAATGAAACAGCCATATCCAGATCAGACCCCAAAAAGCTAAATGTATTAGAGATAGGCAACTCCAGCGATGAAGCCAAATGTCTAGCCTCCATTAACCAGCTCAGCCACAGGTGCACCGCTGCCTCCACAAGCCACATAGGTTATGTGATTTGTACACAAGAATAAGGCAGCAAGACCAATCCATTTTTAATGTGGGGTACAAATATAAAATGAATTTAGAATATCATGCCTTATACAAATGTGAAAATAAGTAGTTTTTTAAACCTGGATTATATTTTCGAGGTTTTTCTAGAGGAGCTAACTCCTGTGTGATAGAAATGTGTCATTTTTACGGTCAAGGACATAGTGTAACTTGTGTTCTTGTAAAAGCCATTATCAAAAGCAAATGCCATGTCAGAGTCTCTGGCAGGTCTATTTTAAATAATTTGTTTTTAAATAATTTCACGCCTGTGATGTATAGTGATTTTCCTTTTGGTAGGGTATATGTCTCAAGTGGAGAGGGGTCATAAGATTTCAATTTAAAATATCTTCCTCACTGATCAAGAAGTTTCTATTACAAAAAATTCAGTGTTGGAGCCGGGGAGATGCCTGAGTAGAATAAGTGCTTGCCTGGCAAGCACAAGGGTCTGAGTTCAATCCCTGGTTCTGACAAAAAGGAAAAAAAGAAAGCATGAGGTTGTAAATTTTATTTCTAGTATGAAAGAAAGAAGGAAAAAAATCCAGTGTTGATTACAAAACCCACAATAAAAGACAGACTAAGATTTAATGCTCTTTTGGTACCCAGGGGTAGAGAAATTCAGGTTTAGAGAATGGTCTATTAATTTGATTTTCATAATTTAAAGATGACTTACTCTTATTATTTGTTACTGTGGACAAAATTTTAAATTTTTTCCTTGGTATAATGTACTGCAGGTTACTCAGTAAAGAGCGCAAGCACAAGGGTTCAAGCTCTTGAGCAGTTGAAAAGCTGTGATTAGAAAATTAATCGAGCTTCTAGAATAAAACAATAATTCAGTGGAACGGAGAGCTTAAGTCTGGATGAAGCATGCCTTGAAAGTGAGCCTTTCTGTCCACCCACTTGCTATTCTCCCTCCTCTCTTCCTCTGTGGATTTTCCATGCCTTTCCATCTCTACTAACCTGGATGCTGCACACCTTTCTTCTATACCATTCCTTGTCTTCCTCTTCTGTTCTTTAGCTCTTTGCATTCTCAAAGTCTCTTATACTATGACAAAACTAAATTATATATTTCTAAATTTATACTTGCTTCATAACATTTTCTATATCCCATATTCTTTCTGAATATAAAAATATTCCTGAGATGAATATATATGTCCTTTAGAAGATATCTAAAACAAGATTGTGTGTGTGTGTGGTGTATTGCAATGGATTGAACCCAGGACTTCTTTGCTGCTAAGCACATGCTCTATCACTAAGCTACACTCACTTCTTTTATTAGCCCCTACAATTACTTCTTTTATTATTTCTTCTTTCTTAAGATGTGGTCTCACTTTGCTGCCTAACCTAATCTCAAACTTCTGGGCTTAAGCAATCCTCCTGCCTCAGCATCTCAAGTAGCGACCACCACAGATATGCATGAAACATGACAGTTGTTTATTTTTTGGGAGCTTTTGTACAAAATCAGATACCTGGATACCTGGTTCCAGCTGGGCTGAACTTCATGTCTTTCACACTTCTGCCTGAACTTCACTTTCCTCATCCATTGAACAATTCTATTTCTGTGTCTACAATCCTCTGACTTCTTGTGACACTTGATTCTCTTCTTCCTGCCATGATGAGGTGGACCTCACCACCCCACTTCTTCCAATCACCATCTTTATTATACACAGAAATACAAATATACTACCTCATAGTCAGTGAAAGCATTTTTTAGGCTTAGTTTCTAAAGAAAAAGTAATTTTCATATTTCACTTCAAGAACCCTCTAATTTTTATCATGGCTTGAACCAGACTACCTTCAGAACATTATACTATTTTCATTTCTTTTATTTAGTGTTCAGTTGATTTTCCTATACTTTAACATTGCACTTTTAATCTATGTTTCTGTTCTGCCATGTTAATTTTACTTCTAACAATGAATCTGTCGGTTCCCGCTAGGTTAAGTATTGTATCTTACAATGCCAGAGTGTTTGTGAAATTTATGTGTTTAATTTTAGTAATGAAAGTGGATACAATGCTATATTTTCTCACATATAATTTTATAAATGAAATTATGCCTATCATAATCATTTTACGCCATAAGAATTAATCATACAATTCAATTTACTATATAAGTATAATAAAAAATTAAATAATCCAATGCTTAAACTGTGTAGATGTTATGCAGCTGGTTAGAATTTATCTATACAAATGGTCAGTTACAAACCAAAGCCATGTATTTATGTCATGAGTGAAATCTCGGTTACTGTTTTCTTCTGCCAGTTGGTTGATTGACTTTATATAATTGAAAGTCAAGCCTGCAACAAATCAGTTGGCAGTGAAAATGTACTAAACCTCCCTTTGTTAGACTCTTGGAGACAAAAGTGACTCTTTCAACAATAAACAACAACAAACATTCGCGTGTGGCACAGCTGCATCCTGCTCCTACACCAGCAGCGTGGAATTATGCTGCCACAAGTTCAGGGCCAAACCTGACAGAACACAACTTTCTGATCATAGCATCCTAATTACAGCTAGAGGTTCTGGTTTTCAAGGGCGTATGTGATATTTTCTACTGTATTCTCAAAAATCCTCGCATTATGCCATACACTCGACACTTCCTTACTGTAGCTAGGCAGGGTAAGTCATATGTACAATCCCATGAAGATAAAAAGCCAGTTTTCCTCAAGGTCTAAGTGATGTTTAACATTTCATTTTTGGGTTGCTAGTACACACAGAGGAGGCATTTGCAAACAAGCTGCTTGGAGACCTTTAAGCCCATACAACCCTGGGCATACTCTGTAGTATTTCCTTACATTTTTATACATGATATTCAACAGAAAATTTTTATAGCAGCTATTTCTGTTTCAGAGGGTTATAGAGATTTGTAGTAGATAAAGAGAAAGGAATCACAACTATTGGAGATATAATGTGATCAATATTTTTAAAAATTTAATCACCTGAAATTTAAAAAATGACTTCCAACACACATACAAAAGATAGTTAAAGTAGTTATACTACTAATTTCTCTCAGTTCATTGAAAAGATAGGCCTGTGCTAATATTGTTTGGACAATTATATACTGATATCCTGTAATCTGAGCAATTAATTTAAAGATAACAATACACAGTGTATTAACCATTGTTACCCTCCTATCACATTCATTTAGAATTTTGTTTGGTTGTTTCTTTTCCTTTAAAATAAAAATTTTAAAGATACGTAAAAAAACCAAATGTATTATATAAATACAAGATCTTAAGGGAAGTTCCTGGAAACTTTCAGCTACTCTAAAAAAATTGAATATACCTGGATTACTTTAAAACTTAGAAATACCTAAGAATTTCATATCGTCTATTGGTTTTCAATGTCAAGTTCTAGGAATAACCAAAATTCTGCCCTTGTCCTCAGAAAAGTAAATAGTGGCATTTCTTTCCTGCAATCAAAGATCGCTAATGTCAATGTGATCCTCAATTTTAGCACAACTATTTACTCCTCAGTTTTAAAAAACCCAGTACTTTTATCCTTGATATAACCGATGCTTTTTTTAGACACTCTCCAATGAAATCCTAAAAGCTTTGCTTTCAGTGGTTAGAGGAAGCACTATGTGGCAGCGAGAAGAGGAAGGCAGGTAATGAGAGGAATGTGTGACACAGGCATCTTTCACTATCACAGATGTCTCCACTTTTATAAATATTCTATTTAGATAACATTTTCCTCATCAGAAGATGAAATTATTCAAAAAATTAGACTATATACATTATATATATTTGTTATTACTAGAGAATAATATACTAGGCTTTCTTGTAGAAAAATGACCTTTTATATAGTTGACAAAAATTATTTCCTATTCTGAAAAAATATATACTTAATTATAAGGCATTTTATACCTTCTGTAAGCTAAAATGCATAATCATGGCTGGAAAATTTCAATGTGTTTTAAAACATATGCAAAAAAATAGCTTCATGTATGTTGGTGCACCCAGCCATTCAGCAGGTGGGTTTTCTGCTATGACTGTCATGCTATTTTTTTGTTGGGGCCTGAAATGCTTTTTAAAAACTGATTTCTTTTGAAAAAGTTTTGCCAGAGTCCATTGGAGTGAATGGGATAAAGAGGAAAGTTGGTCAGGAAAAGGCACATGGCAACAGAGAAACTCTTGATACTGCTGAAAGCGATGCTGAACAATAGAGCAACGTAACATCTTGGGGAAAAAATGTTCAGCCACTACCAGGTGTTCTATGTGGTTAATACCATCTGCTAGTTGGGTAACTGACTTAAATTTCATATTCCATTTGGATGTTTGGCATAAGGCAAATGTAGCTTCTATGAAACAAAATTTTAAAAAATGCTATGCAATTTGGAGAGGTCTTAGATGTTATAATGATCCGTCTGGAATGTTTACAAGAAATTTTCCTGCACGAGGGATATGTCTCAGTTGAGTTCTGCTTAATAGGAAAAATAAACCTCTAAATTATGTTCCTGTCCCTATTTTAACACAGGATAATTAATATGGTTCTCTTAAAAGCTCAAATTAGTTTGAGGACTGAAACTAGAGGCTCTGCACTGAGCTACAACCAAAATCACTGTTTTTGTTGTTTGTTAGTTTGTTTTAAGATAGGATCTTGCCAAGTCACTAAATTTCCCAGGCTGGCCTTCATTGTAACCCTCCTACCTCAGTCTCCTAGAGTACTAAGGCGACATAATAAGCCACCACACTTGGCTTGGCTAGGGTATTATACCACACTTTACATACTCTATGTTTTGAGACTGAAATAACTGAGAGTGGCAGAAGGGAGCTTGGTTATGATCTGGTCCAATCTTCTTATTTATACCCTTTAACACTGAAATCCATTGCAGTCACATGACTTCACTGGCAGTCATTGGTACTTGCTGAGCTTAAACTAGAACCAGATGTGTACACATCTAGATGAGTCTCTTTCCATCACACCCTACTTCATTTTTTGCTTTTTCATCTTCCAGTCAAAGTCTGAAAGAGCTTTTTATTTCTCTGTCTCCCCCCATGTCAAAATATTGATTCAAACTACACCAAGCTGTGCTGTGGTATCTCCTACAGACTGTTCATTTCAGTGAAAGGTAACAGCTGCAGTAAGGAAGCTTGACTGTGCTCATAATGAGAGATGCATCCCACAGAACTTTTCCTTACCTCTGTTTCCCTGGCACTAGCTCTTACGATAACTGCCTCCATCTGCTCTGGACCTCTCCTGCTGGTTCTGTATATTGCAGGTCTACACACCAGCAGGTCAGACTTCCGTATCTCCCCAGCCTTCAGGCTAAAGAAATGGTGCAACACAAAGATCGCAATACCTGAGCTCTGCTTATCTCAGTGCTTCTACCATGTGTCCAGCTTCCTTCTGGTCTTTCCTGAATAGGATCTGGAACCTTCTTTCATTGCTTTTAATGAAAAATTTCCCACTACCACACAGAGGTGCACACCTCTTCTTTCTTTCCTTTCAGACACCAAGTCAAGAATCATGTCTTAACTCCCTTTGGCCCCTACTTCTCCAATAATCTCATTTAAAAAAATTCTTGAATCAGGTCACTGTCTACTGTAGCAGTGCTTCTCATACTGAATTTCATATTTGTTGGGATGATTACATTGATTATTTGCCTAATATCCATCTTCTCCAAGTTCTTTAAATGCAGTGATCGCATCTGACCTTATTCGTCCTTGTATCCTAAGTACTATACAAAAAAATTACTTGACTGAAAAAATAAATGATCAGATATATAAGCTGTATTTATTTCTAAATCATTTCCTTCATTCCAGCCATCTCATATTACCAGCCACTCCTCAAATCCAATAACACTTCCATGTATGAAATGATTCCATTCTCTGAGAAACCCTTATTCATTATTTAAGGTCAATAGCAAATACCTTCTCACATCCTCCAAGGAAAATTAATCTCCTCTGCCTCAAAAGTTAGCAATTTGTTTTATCTATTATAATACTTTTCTTGTATCATTGCTATTCAGTTAGAATTATTTCTTAGCCGCTGATATTTATGAGGCTCTTCTCTGCTTAAGCTATAGTCAAGCATAGAAATTACATTCCAGTTGGGAGTAGACAATATTCTACAAATAAGTATGTAAACAACTAACTACAATTGTGATAAAACTATAGTAGAGAAGAAGGTACTGTGTAAATTTGTAACTGGATACACTACTTCCATTGTGAATTACTTAAAAGTGACAGATATCTCTTAGTATATTTGTATCTTTCTACCTAGCTAGTATGTCACATGATATGCATACTTAACAAATTTTCTGTACCACAAAAAGAATGAATGATAAATTTCAACCATGAGTATTGAATGTGTATGGGTGTGTGCATATGTGTGTGTGTGTGTGTGTGTGTGTGTGTGTGTATGTGTGTGTAGTGGTTGTTTTGTAAATTTTGGTCATATACATCTATGTATAAATTTTAAAAATCTATGTATTTGGTATACAGTGTCACTACGCAGCTTTGACTCCCAGTGATTCTCTTGTTTCAGCCTCTCTATCACTGGGATTACAGGTGTATGCCACTACGCCTGGCCTGGTCTCATTCGCTGGCTCAGCATGCCTGGGGGTGGAGCTGTCATGACATGTAGTGCCAGGGACTGATCCCTGGTCCCTGCGCCTGCCTAAGCTGGTGCTTAGTCTATTGATCTAACTCGTCAGCCTTGATTAACATTAAAAAATAATTTATTATAGTAACTTTCAAATTACTTGCAATTCTGCTGAACCTGATTTATCAACTCTTACAAGAGCAAGCTAGATTTTCCAAAACTAGGTAGAGAACAAATTATAAATAATTAGGATTCCCTAACAATTACTCTCTAATAAGTTGATCAACAATAGATTGTGCTAAGGCTGGCCAGATATCTCAGCGGACCAAAGCACCTGCTTGGGCTCAGTGACCGGGGTTTGATCCCCAACATGTGGTGCCTGCCCTGTCCCCAGGGCATGCTGAGACAGCTACTAAGACTGGGTGTGGTGGGGTGCACCTTTAATCTCAGTGCCTGGGAGGCTGAAAACAGGAGGATCACTACAGGTCCGATCTGTGTAATGAGACCCTATAGACCCTGCACTAAAATACAAGACAAACAACTGAACAAACAAAAAGAATAAAATGTGCTGTTTCAAGAAACCACAGGCCCACTGCCTGGTAATGTTCAACTGGACCCCAGCAGACCACTGGTCATGTGTGTATAGCACAAACTCTTTCTCCATGGTGAGACTGACAAGGATGCTTTCACAGTTCCTTCCATCATGGAGATGCTAAGGTGCCAGGAGATTTCTGTGTGCATTCTACTCATCTACATTTTCTCACTGGATATCTGAGGACTGGGATAAAAGCTCTTTGGCCAATTTCTTCAACTTAAAATTTTATGAAGCATTTTTCTGTTTCTCCACTTACACTCACCCACTCACAGCAAAGTAATTCAGGCCAGAAAAATAAAACCAATACAATGAAATTTCCATCAATACAATAAGGGAAAGTAAAAGAAAATGTCAAAGTTACTGAGTCTGATATTTTTCAAAGGATAAACTTAGAGTCTGTAACAATAATCATTTTTTCTTTTTAAATAATTTAATGATCTGCCACATGAAGACTCAGAGGAATAACCATATACTAGTGGAAATATGTAGAGAAGTATCTGAGTTAAAAAATATTTTAAGATATAAAGCAGAATATCTTCCTCAATGTATAATGCATAGGCAGCCATATGCTTTCTTTCTGGTTAAAAGAAAGAACATATTTGAAGAACTTATTTGAAATGATATGTTTTAAATTTTAGCATAAAAATAGTTCATAACAAATCAACAGTATTAATGGAACTGATTTAAATATCAGAAATCAAAATAATATCTACTTGAATTTTTTTATTATTAAGTCTAAAAGGGAAGTGATTCCCTCAACTGTAGACAACACCATCTCCAAATCGCTTGTCAATACTATTTTCCATCCACCCCTGTCATCAGTGAGAATCATTAAGCAGCATTTTTAAGCATCCATCTGTTCATGGCACTGTATAAATATTCCTCCCCTTGCCCCTGCCCCCTCTCTTAATTTGACCACGTGTTTCTGTTGTGCAGAAAGCTACAGATCTACAACAATATTAAATAATTAATGGTATGAACATAAGGCAGATGGAGGAGATGACCCACTAGCATCTATGATTCTTGGGATGTTAAATTTACTGCCAATAGTACAATTTAGCACAATCGGATAAGATAATGTCAAAGCATCTGATGAGGAAAATGAACTCGTCAATTTCCATCAACAGTTTCTAAAATAAAAATGTGAAAATTAGGGACCACAGATGGACTGATTGAGCCCTGAGTTCATGTGATTTGTACCAGATGATACAGTCTTGAAATAATTAATTTGAAAAACAGTGCAGAAAAAAAAGACACAAAATGATGCTTGCAACAGTATAACAGGGAATTTTACTTTGCACCAAGAGAAAAAATACTCAGAAACAAAGATAGCTAGACTTCCTGTTAAAAGGAGTAGCGTGGTTAAGGCTGGTGAAACTGTGATTTTGTTTATTTTTTTCTCTTTTCAATTTTCCTTTTAATGTTGTCATATTATATCCTCACTTTTTTCTTTATGGAAAAAAAAGATTTTTCTAGATTTAAATATAGTGATATTTAAAATACTCTTCATGTTTGGAGCATTATAATGCCACAGGGTATTGCTATAAAATAAGTTATTGTAATGAGATTCAGATTTACACTTTGGGTTTTATTTCTGCTTATGGTCAAAATATCTGCAAGAAGGATTTACCATTAGGTAGGGCCATTCTTGGATTTGTATCTGAAGGATCACCTAAGTTATGCTTTCATTTGCTTTGTTAAAATTTTGTTAATGATTATCATTCTCATCATCTACCCAATTCTGAGTAATTATTCCATGCAGCCACTATGCCTGTTCCATTTATTTCTGATAAGATGTTTTATTTTTCAGACCACCTTGGGGTAGGGGTTTATATCTTTTATTGATGAATGGCTTTAGGCTTGGAAAAGCAAACTTCTTGTACACAGTGACAAAATTGGTAAATGTTGGCACCAGGATTCCAACCTAATCTTAGCATTATTTAAATATCAACCACATATTCCTTTTCCTAGACATTGGGAGTTTTCCATAAATGACAGTAGTCTAGATGTTTCAGAATGATAAACAAATAGAAATCTTGGGTTGATATTAAGCAGTGCTCCCTCAGCTTGACACAGAAGAAAGGAAAGGATCCCGAGCAAGTCCTACCACCTCCAGCCTAACTAGCATGTATAGACTCTGTTATGTTACAGTTTTCTTATGGACAGAGAAAGTAAGTTTGGAATGTGTTTTCACAACTCTAAATTTTAAACACTAAACATAAATTTTTAGTGCACAACTTTCAGAGGTAATAGTAGTTTTAGTATTCAAGATTTATGATGATAGACTCTTAGAAATATTATTAAATGACAAAAATACAGTCATTGCATTTGGAAGGGGTCCACTCTACCTGGGCAAACATCAGTGCGCAGTCTTTCTAGGATCTATTCAGTAGCCAAGCTTCTGACACCCAAGCTCTTTTTATTAAACCTCACTACCTCAGTGCACCAGAAATAGACATAAAATTAAAACAATGAATGGAAAAAAATGTGAAAGGAGAGTAATCTATTTCATAGCCAGCTAAAACTGCAAATACTGACAAGTTAAACCTAATTATTGATTATTCCTAGTCACAATATACACCTATAATTTCTAATGTTCCAAAAACAGAACGGAAGGGAGAATAAAATATAAATAGGAAACACAGATTTAGATCCATTGTTCTCTAATTCTCTATCCCTGCAAATCAGTATGTTACTTTTGGAGGCACAGTTTTAGCATGTGTCCTTTAGATATGGATAATATAGAACTGAATATTTATTTAGCACCTAGTTGAAGCTTTCCGCCTGGCTTAAATATATTGTTGCAAAAGAAGGAGCACTAATAAAAAATTTCAGTAAGTGAATCTAGTTTTTTTTTTTTTTGTGAGGGTTTGTGTAGTGTAATGTTAAATCATGGGATTAGAGTGTAAACCTCAATCTGGAATTTTAGAAACACTTTGAGTTTGTATTAATTTGTTAACTCATTCAACAAATACTTGCCAAGCCACCACTATCTATGAAGCATTGGATCCCAAATGTTATAGAATACTTGAACACAAGAGCTCCCAAGAGTTAAAAGAAATAGCAAAATCTCCTTCCATAGTGTTCTACATTAGTGAATAGGACACAAACCACATTCATTACACTGGAAAGCAAGAATTTTACTGAACCTGGATCAAACCAGAAGGCAAGTTTAAGAAGTAGCTTTTTAGTACCTTTAAGCCTTTTATGAGCACTCTTTCTATAAAGCTTAATGAAAATGCTCTCCTTAGATTTAGAAAAAGCCAGCATTCCAAATTTAAAGTGACATTTATCTCAAAAGTAAGTTAATATTTAATGATAGCCTGATTAATACTCATGATTTTATGAACTGAGGACATTTAGCATGAAAGCCCCTGGACCCATTTGTTCTGAGCTCTTTAGACTGGAGAAAAAGAAGTCAAGATAGACTATCTCTTTTTAAACATGACTTAACTATCATAGTTCAGAATTTTCCCATCTAAACACCACATTCTCATTCCAGGATTACTTCACTGGAAAGCTTTGTGCAGGATAAAGATTTCAAGTCGTCAAAGGGGCGCTTTCAACAGATAAAAAGCAACTGTGTTATCTAGGTGATAAATGGGAAAATTCCAGGTCACTACTATACCTCACATTTTTTATATAAATAATATTAAAATAATCTAATGTGTATATCAAAATGTATTAATTGGCCTCCAAGGGGTCATACCATTTCAGAAATTTTGTATACATGTGTGTCAATGACTTAAATCTAAATTTTGTTTTGGTCCATTTCACTTGGTGGTTCTTTTCTTTTTATTGAACTAAACTGATAAAACAGCTTTTATAAATAAACACAAAGGAAAGAAATCGATATGCAAAACAAAAGGAACTTGTTAAAGGACACTGGTGTGTCTGTGTCCTTTTAGAGGTTAGAAAGAAACAGAATAGAGAAAGGAGGGCAAAAAGGAAGAGAAGAAAAGTCCTGTTGAGGGCCAGTGGGAGTGAGAAAGTACATAATGTTTTATTACATAGGTACTGACAGAGAATGCGCTACAAGTTGGGTCATGGTTTTTAATCTCATGTATCTTACGTAAAGAAAGAAATGCCACCAATAAAGAACAACTTCTATAGATAGAAACAAAAACACTACAAACACAAACCATACGTCACCTGAGTCAGTGCAGGCACGGGGTGACAGGGATTGCTGACAAATGTACATACTGGAAGCCAACACTGACAGAAATTGAGATTTGTAGAATTTAAGCCTTACCACACTGCTTTTGAAACTTATAGTTTCCTATAAAAATAGTCCTGACCTGCATTATCTCTAGTATGATAGCAACTAGTCACATGAGCTATTTAAATTTTAAAAAATGTGTGTGTGTGTGTGTGTGTGTGTGTGTGTGTGTGTGTGTGTGAAGTACTACTCAGTAGCTCTTGTGACTAGTGCTTACTTTATTGGAGAGCACAGATAGGAAACATTTCCATCATTATATCAAGTTCTACTAGAAACCTTCTTGTTCTTAAGTAAAAAATAAGCTCTGTCCTTAATAAAAATGAGAAGACAATTTACTAGAAATACTGAATTTTTGTCTTATCTGTATTTCTATCCATCAAACACCTCCGTTCTCATCAGCTGTAGAACCTAGACCTCTACTCGCAGATTCTTGTGGCACCTGATCCGAGGAACACCTTAGTCCTTGTCAAGAAGGATGTAGACTAGATGAGCATAAGTATAGCAGACAAAAAGAACATAAAAGAAAAATGATAAAGCATTTAATGATTTTTAAGTAGAGGTATAGCATGTTCAGATTTGCCTTTTGTTAAAAAGAAAAAAAAAACAGGATGCCAAATTACTTATAAAGGTAAGAAAACAAGCTAATGTTCTGATATACAGAGCTGTAGTGGAAGTCTAGCAAAGAGGGGTGATGGAACAAGCAGTGGTTTGGTTCACTGTACCTGAACCCCTTCATTGATAGCAGAGTCATCATCTGATTTTCCTGAGCAAGGAGACATAAAATGAGAGCACCCTTGCTAGACAGACCTCTTCAACTCTATGTCTTCACAAATCATGCATTCTGAGCTTCTGGGGCTAGACCATTGCAACCCTGCATCAATCTCCAAACTGCCTGCTGCCAGACACCCTTTCTCATGTTCAGCTACATCATGCTGCGATATCTCTTGGTTTAACCTCCTGCCTGTGTGGACTTCCATTTGTCATGTGCTTCATTCATTCCAGATGTCATGATCTATATGGATTATATCCTTTAAAAACCAGGTTATTCTGACTGTTAGAAATAGAAAGAGTAGTTTTTTTTTTTAAAGAAGTTTAAATCCTACAGAGTCTGCAAAAAACTGAAGCAGATACCAGAGCAGAATAAAAAATCTTATCTGAGAAAGAATGGCAGGAGAATGTCTCAACTCTGCCAGTTTAACACAATACAGCTCAGATGCAGCTCCTTACCTTTTATTTCAAAATCCTTCTTGAGCCAAAGAACCACCAGTCCTTTGGACCTCACTGCGCTAGTACAGGAGGGGCCCTGGACATTTGCTTTCACCTAGACAGGGGAGGCCCATGAGGGTAAGGACTAAGCTTCTTTAACCTCTTGACCCAGCAAAGTACTTTACATTTGTAAAGAGTATAATAAATATTTGCTGAGTTCATGGCTTTAAAAAGCTGGCTAGAATTTCAAACCAGTTAGATAATGTGAAGCTATAAGAACTGCTTGTTTCAGAAACAAAGACAAAAACAAAAAACCTACAGTGGACTATTTGGCTATTATAAGCAAGTTCCCTGGAAGTCAGAGACAAACAAGAGTTAAATAGTTTTGCATAAGGAAACACCTCTGACTTCTGGAGTCATCCCCTAGTACCTTGAGACCTCCCCAAAGACATCTTGGAAGTTCTGTATGAAGAGATGATAGATAGGGTCTAGGGAAAGAGAGAGACATAACAGATGGCTGGTTGTCTGAAATCCAGTGAAAAACCAACAGAAAAGAAAACCCTTGTGGTGAGAAATGGTAAATACATGGTAGGAGCAGTGACATCTAACACTTAATTCAAATTAGTTTCTTGTCTGTGTCATAATTACCATGCTTTATCCTATAGCACTCTGCTAGAGTCTGTTATATGCAAGACCCTTATAATAGTGATACTTCAGAGAACGAAGGAAGATGTGTTTGAGGAAGAAGTCCCAGAGGTCTGGGCAGAAAGTCAAGGAGAAGATAGGAGTGAGATAGGGGCTATGCCTCCTACAGCAATGCTTAACTAGCAAGTGGATTTAACTCATGTCCATTCCCCTAGCCCCATTAGTTATTTTAAAAGAAGATCACTACGTTAGGGAAGGCTCATTGACTGTCTAAGTCTAATCTTTCAAAAGAAAGAAATGTCACTGAAAAGCTCCTGTTAAGCTAGGAATTCCATTGCCCGCTTTCCTTGCATCTAGGTGGGGCGATCAGTGGAACTGAACTACTCCCCAGTGGAACATAAGAAGAGTTGGCTTTTATAACTGCGCCAAGATGTTAAAAACGTGATTGTGCCTTTTCTTGATTTGATTATGTGATTCAGAATTATATTTTTCGATGTCAAATTGCTAATATTCGGTGTTGTGGCTACTAGCATTTTCCTAACTTACTCTGAAAGTGAAACCTTAATGAAGTGATGAATTTACAATAATCTAAACATGGGGTAGCGGCCATCAGCAAGGATATAGAAGTTAAGAGATTTTGAACCTTATTAAGCAAAAGTGTATTAACTTGAAGGGCAAATCTATCACACTAGTGGAAATGGTTGAAAATGTTAACATATGAGAGTTGTATCTTACCACCTACAGCAAATCACTTACAAATAATTGATGACCTTAAGAAAGTATTGCTGGTTTGAAAACAGAGACAATGGGGACTACCCTCATTCAGAACTCTAAGACCTTACAACAGCTCACTCTTTCAAGGACAATAAAGGTGAGGAACAAGAAGGAAGAAAACTTCAAGTAACTGATGATCATTATGACTTAGCCATACTGTCAATATTTGATTAAGTGATTTATCCTCAAGTCTAATTTTTCATTTTACCCCTAAGCAATCACTTTAAATATGAATTGTTAAGAAAGAAGACAAGTAAATAAAGTTCAAGATGCATGAATAGAAAATCTGGTGGTGCATACCTGTAATCCCAGCACTTGAGAGGCTGAGGCAGAAGGATTAACCAAGTTCGAGGTTATCCGGAACTACACAGTGAGATCCTGTCTCAAAAAAACAAAAACAAAAACAAAAAACAGTAGGAATAGGAAAAAGCTTTCCTTGTAATTAACAGTATAACTATCAAGGGCAAACAGATAAGTAATCATAAAGATTTTGAGGGAATTATATTGTCAAATGTACTAAGAGTCAAATAAAAGAAAGAGGAGAGGTAGAAGGACAGAGGGAGAGAAGAAGCATGGGAGGGAGGTAAGGAAGGAGGGAAGGAAGGAAAGAAGAAGGGAGGGAGGGAAAGCAGTGACTGTGAAACAACTTCCAAGCATCCATAAACCATTTCTTGGTTTACCAAGAAAAAAAAAACACTGATAAAATAATCTAAGTGCCAGGAAAGGCATATTTCCCAACACTCCTATTAGATATGGCCAGGAAGAGGAACAGATAATGAAGAGCCAGGGCTGAAGAAATCAATGACAAGGTTCTTCCCAGACAGCGAATGTAGGGTCTAATGAAGACACTCCTCCCATTGCTGGCTCAAGAACTCTTTAACATCAGCTAAGATTTCTTCCAGCCTATAGGCCAATGGCTGACTGTTCATTCTTCCTTTTTCCAAATGAGAACTTTGAATACAATTCTTGTGAACCTGATCCATCAATGTTTATGAGGAGGCCAGTTACCTGACTTTAGTTCAAATACTTCTGCACAATGAAGAATACTATCCAAACTTAATGGCAAAGTGTAGTAGTGCTGAGCTTTCCTTATGTGCGGCCAGAGAGGGAGATATGGTAGAAATAGCCATTTAGGGGAAAAAAAATCTATTTTCTCCTTCCATGATACAGAAATGGTGCTGGAAGTGACTGCCCAGCTTCACGTTACATATTCCATGCCTCTGTATACAGGCACTCAAAGTGCCTATCTCACCTACAGAATGAAAATGAAAGCAAGATGCATCACCTCTTCAGCATGCCTTTTCTTTGTTCATCCTTTTCTACCACTGCCCCTTGCATGCAGAGAACTCTAAATATATAGTGTTGCTATGAAAAATCTAGGCCTCTCAGTCACTGTACTGAACACACATACTGGAGTATCCTGGAAGTGAAAATGAACGTCTAGTCTATTGACCTCTGCAACGTAAAGGTCTATTACAGAAACCCAGATTACCTTCTCTAATATGATAACTTTGGAAGACACAAGAGAAAGGTGAAGCTATTATGATCTGTGTTGACAGCTGCACCAGCCAGAGAAGCTTGGATTGAAAGTGTCTGGCCCCCAACACACTATCCCTGTGTAAGTTCTGGACCTTATTCCTATATTCCACAACAGACTCCTAACTAGTCCTCTAAGCATGAATTTTCTTTTCTTTTCCTTTTTTTTTTGGTAGTACATTCTCTTCATACACACACAGAGGTTTGTTTCCAAAATTGAAGCAGACCATCACTTTGTAGGATTGCAGTTGACCTCTAACTACTCATCTTACAAGGCAAAGTACAAGTGATTTAGGGTGGCACACAACACCTTTCAAACCCAATCTTCAGTCTTCTGCTCCAGCCTCATGTTCCACCACCTTCCTACAACTACCAAAGCCGAGACCCCATCACCAGCCTGACCCTTCTCCATGCACTACTCTGCAAATACTGTTCCCTCAGGTAGAGTACACTCCATTGGTCTAGTTTCTAACTGGAGAAAACTTATTCATCTTTTAAAAATGAGCTTAGATGTCACTTCATCTGTGAAGTCTTGTCTGACACTCCCACACAGAAATGAAACACTGACAGTTATGATCAGATTATCTTATCAGACACATTTATATATTGTGTCTACTATTAGGATGTCTCTAGTGATTAACAGTCTACATGGTTTGCTTTTCCCAAAATTTGTTTTTGTTAGCTTCTAAACTTACTCTCTTACTAGAAACCTAGAGAATACTGTTTTTTTTTTTTTCAAATTAGTCATGTATAAGAATTGGATAGATTTCTTTAGTAGGAGAATATAGCTATAATCAGTGATGCTGAATATGCTTAATATATTCCCTTTTTAGTAGTAAGTTTTCTAAAAGTGTCAAGTATTTTAAAGTCAAGACCCAGCAATGAAAAACTCTCTGCTGTAATTTTTAGACTTTTCATAAGACACGTGTGTATGAAGAACTTGCTTCCACTATCTGTCTCTAGTTCCTAACCATATTGTACATACCAAGAGATTTTCTAGTAATATAACTACCATATTTGGAACTTCACCAAGATTTGTTCACCATTTTGGAAAATTATGTCACTCTATAATGTTGCTCATACTAACTGATTCACTACTCTAGTACACCCACATCTGCTGTCACTTATAGTTGTCACACTTAATGAATATATTTATTTTACTCTTATTGCAAAATGCCAAGTATACAAAAGTGCCACCAATTTTCAGTAGGTTATTATCTTCTTACACAGTTACTTTTTATCTTATCCCAAATTCTCTCCTTATGCAAACTTACAATTTTCAGGATAAAGCATCTATTTTATTATGTCTTTCAATACAGTTATAACTTCGTATACAAATGTTGATATATCTACTATTTTTTCTAACATTACTTTCCTTTTATTTATTTTAGGTAATAGATTAATGTTAATATTTAAAATATTATATGTACAAATTGGTGATGTTATCTATATATGCCATGAGGTAAGTAATTTCAAAATATTGCTTATAAAAAGGGGGCAATGGGTCTGACTGAGTACAGAATCATGGTTTTACATATAACAGGAAAACAAGACAGATGTATTTTGTTACTCTTGGAATCTTTCTGTACTATAGCTACTCAGCTGTGCAGGCAGGTCACCACACCAAAAGCATTTACATTATTTTATTAGCTTTTAAATCCACATCTATAAATTGTGAGCATACAGTGTCTTACTCATATTTGTGTCCCTAACAAGTATCGTAGGAGTTGGCATAGAGGAGCTCAGTAGATCCCTTTAAGATGAAATACCAAATGAGAACCCTAAGTAGGGAATATGCAGTTCCTGGCTCTCAGGATAGAAGTCTGGATTAATTATTCAACATCTTCCTATAACAGTCTTCTTATGAAGTTAGTCTTATTTTGCCTAATATCAGAGTTTCTTGTGTGTAACTTTCGCTACTTCCTGTCCTCCTTGTGGACCTAAGAAACACTTTATCCACCTATGTATCCAAGAGACTCCCCAGGGGGAGTTAATAAGCATTATTTAGATCTGATGAGTCCCAAGGAATAGTACTAGACACAATGGTCTTTTTAAAAAGTATTAAAGTAACTTCAGATATATTACTGATGAAAACGACTTTGGTTGATTAGTCTAAGGAACTAAATACCATTTTAAGGCCTGTTCTTATGAAGAAATAAATACAAGCTTTAAAGTGAATTTCTATACTAAGCCAAGGGTTGAAAGTTGGCATACAATGTCACAGAGCCTATAAAAACTAATATCTGTGCAAAAACCAAAATCAACTGATCATGAAGATGTATCTTAAACCTCCGACTCCATGGCATCCGGTAGGCAATAATTCAGATGGCATTTTTCACATGAACAGAAGCAGTAGCTATTTAGAAAGAGCTGTACTTAAAATATTACATACGGTTTTCTTGATGAAAATCTCCATGCATGATTTGATTTATACTTTCATGATTTTATTATTTGCCACTTAATAAATTAAATTCATTCTAAAATTATACTAGGAAGTAAATCTGCTAAGTGACTATATTTCAATTGCCACTAAAATATTAGGATCATATTTTACAGAGTTAAAAATTGAGGACATAAATAAAATTAAATTCCAAATCTAATAATTTTGTTTTATAGTATGACATACAACTCTAAAATATTTCTAACACCACACTGTAATTCATAAAACTTAAACAAAAACCAGAACTGAAAAAAAATTACCCTCAAAGTTTACCCATCAGGCAATCTGACTCAGGTAGCCTCATTGTTATGGCCCAAAAAGGATAGCAGTGCTCTAAAGTGACGCAGCTCTGATGAAATCTGACATTTGAAAAATCAGTCTCTGAACTTCCTTATTTTAAATTCTTGTTGAACATTTGGGGATTTTCTCCTATTTTTTAAAAAAGTCATTCCTTTTGGCCACTCCCAAGAAGTGCCCTATAGTGATAATGTTGCCCTTTTAATGAGAAGATGTAGTTCCCAAATAAATCTAGGAATTGCAGATAACTTCTCTTATTTTGCTCAGAACTGTGCTTTCCTATGCTTCTCTATATTATAGTAGTTCAAGTGAAGCCAGACAGCTGGGTTCAAGCTGAACTTTTACTTCCTATGTGATTTTAGACAGATTAAGAAATGGCTCTAGACACTATTTTTCATATCTATATAATAAAGGTATATTTATGGTATCATAGAGTAGTTGTGAGAATAAAAACACTATTTTAAAAATGCTTAACATAATACTTAGTTCAAGTAAGTGTTGGCTACAATATTATATAAATGAAATAATATTTTGATGACACTAAATTACCTTAAATCTAAAATTAGATATTTTGATAAAATGTAGTATTATGGTTGTTATTTTCTAACTATTCCCAAATGCATAACCTTGGACAAATTTTCATATCCTCTTCATGAATTTATCCTAATTGACTTATTAAACATGAAATTGTTAAATGTGTTTCCGTGCAACTACAGTGTTTTTCCATTAGCAATTCAAAGTTTTCTTGGATTGTCTACAGTACCAAAAATCTTTGAGAGAGAAGACTGTCACTGTCTTCTGTACCTTCTGCACTGGTTATAGTCTAGTCAAGCACTCTTCTTACGCATATTTAATAAGTGATAAATGAATTAACAAATGAGTTAGGGAGTAGTTAAGATACTTAAGATATGTACAATTCAACCTTTAGGAACAGTCACTTTTCATGATAATACAGGAATTTTGGCTCCCTCAGTCAAGGGTCTCATGGCTTACTTTCTGTCTATAAACCTACACGGGCAGTCACGAGCTGGGAGTATCTATCTAAGAAGTACAGGGAGGAAATAAACAAGGAGAGAGACCAGGCTACAGATCTAGACTATGAAGATACTTCTGGGGTGTGACTAAAACATTTAAGACTGTGCTCTGATATAAAATTTATTTTATCATTTTGAGAGTAACAAGGTCATAAAGACTAAATATTAAAAAATAAAACTCAGAACCTAAACAAACCCAACAAAATCTTCACCTAATACACATTTGTACTCTCTAGTCCTCTAAAGACCTTGTAAAAATAACAAGCATCATGCTTTTATGCAAATTCCACTTGATGAATATAACTAAATCTCAAATGATAATATATTCAGAAATAAACAGAATATTTTATTATCATATATTTGGCTTTCAATACCCACAAGATTTCTTTTCAACTTTAAGGATTTTCCTTAGGAATTAATCTCTAAGAGTTAGCAAATTTCAAGAAACTAATTATTTCTTTATCAAAGAAAATAGGAATCAGGGCAGAATGAAACACCATAGGTTTCCTCAATTTTACCAGTCATTTGGTCTACTTTCATAATATGTATATACATATACCAGTTTCTCTAGAACATCATTTTAAAGTGTCACAAACACATGGAAGAAAATAATATGTTTTTTGATGCTCTGCAAACACACATTTATAGATACACAGAAATACCCAAAATCTGCTCAGATGTGCTTTGAAGTTGCCAAGAAATGTTACTAAAACTATATCCTGCCATTTCTTTTTTCCCTAACATTCTTACTTTTATTATCATACTGAAAACCACAAGGGAAGGCTCATGTTCACAGTTACCTCATGGCATCAACAAGAAAGTTTTAAAAGCAAAACAAAAAGCATTGGATAAAATAATAACTTCTACCAATCTCAGCAAGCTATTCAGTAGACAAGTATGCTTGCAAATTGAACTGCTGGATTTAGGCAAAAGTGAATTTGGGAATAGTTTCAACAGATTCATGGACTGATTCAGAAAAACAAGAGAAAAAAGGCAACAGAGGAAGTAAGACACGATGAGGACTCTCAAAGTGGCGGGCAATAGAGTTATTTTCTGGGGTCAGTGTGTGTGTCTGCATATGAGGGATCTTTGGAAACACTGACACGCAGAGAGAAAGATGAAGGTTAAGGAAGGAAGGAAAGAGAATTGCCAAATGATTCACTCCCTTGTCCAAAAATCTGAAGAGTGCCAGGCAAGGGAGAAGACTGCAGTAGGCAGAATCCTATTTGTAATTAAACAATTGGTCTGAACTCTGTGCAACTCAAGGAGGGAGAGAGTTACAGGACTTGCTCTAAGGAGGCAAAGAATCAATATCAATTCTTTCAAGTGATGAGGACCCTTCCAGATGCCTGAAGAGGAAAAGTTACATCTGGCCTTCAATATTCTCAGAAAGTCTGTGTAGCCACACCAACAAACACTTTATTCATATTGTACATTAAAAGTCACCAGCACAAGCTGCAATTAAATCCATATTGCTGCAGCTTGTGCCAAGCTATAGGTGAAGTTTTGGTTAATTCAAGGACAAAGAAACCTCTAGATGTCTCAGGTTTTATTCAAGTATCACTAGCTAAGCTTTGGATAACTTTATTCATTTACACGCACGCATACCCCCACACACCCACACATATCTAAAAAGTGAAATGGGCTGGGGTGATAGCTCAGCTGCATAAGCACCTGCCTGGCAAGTACAAGGTCCTGAGTTCAATCCCCAGTACCGGGAAAAACAAAACAAAAACCCAAAATACAAACGTGAAATAGATAAAACTTTATATGTATGCATATGGTTCTATCTGTCTAGCTTTTAAACTATTACCCCCTTTCAAAATCTTTCCTGCAAGTTATTCAACACCGAATGGTCAGTCTAGATCTTCAATATAAATCTTTTACTTATCCTATGAATCAGACATCTTGATTGAAGTTTATAGGAAAATAAACCAAGAGCTTTCTGTCCCATAAAAGACTATACATTTAACAATAGTAACACTAAAATGCTTACTTCCTTTTGAGCTGGGCTTTAAAAAGAAAAGATTATTTATAAAATCCAACAACCCTTTAGTGCAAAAATAGAAATGTGAAAAGCTATTTAAAATATTGAAATTATTGCATAACTTGATTAGAAGGAATGCTGGACTTGCATGAAGTTAATCCAGCGTACATCTATGCCTACTAAAATTTCCAGCATAATCTTGTCTTTATTATTTATTTTCAAAACACTTGTGCAGTCATAAATATCGCATTAATGGCACGTTCGTGCATGTTGCACTCTAACAATTTTTATGAATGGATACCCATACGTGCTCATAATTCTGCAAAATGGAGAGCAGCATGCGATCTGGGAAAAGGTCATCAAGCCTTGGGATCAAATGATGAGGCAAATGGTCGGTGTCTTTTGGTGGCATTCAGGGCAACTATTCCCAAGTCCCCTTGCTGAATGTGTTGGAAACAGCCATGAAGCTTTCCTTAGAGACCTGCTCTTCCCTCTGAGGTACAGAGACCGCGAACCGCCTGAGGAATAAAACGCACGGAAGTCTGTGTTCCGAGGACTATGTGTGCACCGGAGATACCACACTCCCTACCTAATCCAGTCCCACAAGTGTGTGCATGTGAGTGTGGCATTTACCAACAAATGAACAGAAGGCAACTAGAGCTGCAGCTCGTCTCCTAGAAATAAAACATTTCCCATCCCTTCCCAGTCAGTATGCTGGGAAGCTTTTCGGGGGCTCACACTAGCGTGCTTTCCCCACCGGGAAGGCGCCTTACATTAATAACCTTGTCAGGGTTAAGTCCGCTTTGTGTGTAAGTCCACTCGGCGCCATATGGCAGTTTCCAGTTCCTTCAGCAACTCCAGTCTGGCTAGGCTGCCGCGATGGATCGTTCTCACAGGAAGACCCCTTAGAGAGGGGAGCAGCGAAGACCCCCGCCACTTACCTAGCTCCCAGAGACCCCGCTCAGCGGGCGGCACTGGCTCGGGCGCCACAAAGGGCTGTGGGATTCCCCGCTCCCTCCAAGGCTGCTCTCCCTGCGACGGTCCCTTCGCCAATGATCTGTCGCTGGAAATCCCCCTCCCCTCCACAGAGAGGAGGGTCTCCCCGGCTGGCTGGAGCTCCTGGCGCTCGTTTTCCCCCTCTCCTCACATCCCTGACTCTGGTGCTCAGTCTCTAGTAGCCAGGCTCGCAGGAGAAGCGGCGGGACGAAGCTAAGGCATCCTTCAAAAGAACAATAATCTTCATCGATCTTCACCCCCTTCCCCGCGTGGGGACCCCATCCCCCTGCCAAGCCGCCGCCAAAGCCGCCGCTCAGACGGGAGAGCGTTGGAAGAGAGAAGGCAAAAATCGAGCGCAGCTGAGCTCGCCGCGGGAAGGAGCCGAAGAGGCGAGCCGCGCCAGCCCGGAGTTGCCGCTCGCTCCGGCTGCCCGAGGCGCGGCGGCGGCGGGGGAGGCGGCAGTGGGCGCCCGGGCGGTGGGTGGGTGTGTGTCTGTCTG
>NW_004524667.1:8878804-8923629 GCF_000260255.1 Octodon degus | reverse complement strand
CGCGGGTGCCCAGGGCGCGGCTGGGGCGCGGGCGGCACCGCCCACACCTCGCGGCGCCTCCCTCTGCTGTGCGTGCCCACCGCCAGGGCAGCCGCGCCGCTCCGCACCCACCTGCTTGGCTCTGCCCTCCTCCCGCTCGGGCGACGTGCACAGCCCGCGGCCACCACGCTTTCGACGGCGGGGAAAGCCCGGAGGCTTCGTGGGATTCCCTCCGCCCTTCCGCTTCCAGCTGCCGGGCTCTCCCTGCATCTGGCCCCTACCCGGCCGTGACCCGGGGCTCGCTTAGGTACTCCGCACACCTGGGGCGAAGACCGCCGGCCCCTGGGTGGTGGGGCGGGCGTTGGTTTCCGGAGAAGCAGCGTCGGGGATCCCTAGAGCGCAGATAAGACCGGACTTTCTTACTGGCACCTCTAGCTCGACTTGGGGGCTATCACTAGCCCTAAGTAACCCCGCTTTTCTAGGCTTAAGGGTAAAGCTGGGTCGGCGGCAGCCTTAACTCTTGCTTCCCACGGGGGCGCTAGTCAACCCCTGGCTGGCTTTCTCTAACAGTCTAATCTGCAGCTTCAGCCAGATAGCTGCTGAGAGGCCTGAGAGTGGACGCCTAGCCCCTTCCTCACATTCGGGATTCAGTAAAGACACTGAACTTGAACCAGCACTGGACCTTACCAGTTTTCAGCTCTAATGCTCCTTGACAGGTGGACATATAGACAGCCTGCACACACATTGCAGGCCTTGGTAATATTTAAACCTGACACCAGAGTTTCTTTGACCAAGAAATATGACAGTTAAAGTAGGTTCAGTTACACTCAGTTTTACCTATACTCCTTTTAACAATTGCTTTTGTTTTAATCATGCTGTACACAGGGATGTGCTGTCCTTTCAGGTTCTTTACACCTGACATGTTACCTTTTATGAGCCTTACCTTGTGCTGAGCGGTCTTTTTGACAATTCAAACGTCAAGGCAGATGTTTAGTATAGAAATTGAGCTTTCTGGTGCCATAACATCCTACAGAAACCTGCTCTGGCCCTTTGGCGATCTTCTCTTCTTAGGACTTCTCACGTATGAACACTGGAAGAAAAGCCCAAGATTTCAAGCCTTCTCACAGTCTGGTGTGTTCCCAGCCCCTGGCTCCACATTTCCAGAGCTATGTAGCAGTCCACTCCCACCTCCGCAGTCCATCCATCCTCCAGTGCAGTTCGCATACTCTGCAGATGGCTCTGCCCCCAACCACAAGCCCCGAGATACCTGGCCTCTATTTTCAAATTGTATTGGCTTCCCATCACACAGCATCTGCACACCTCTGTGCCTGTTCTTCTTGGGTGTTCCTTTCAGGTTTCAGATTCAAATCACTGTACCCTCTGTCAGGCCCACCTTCAACTGTGCCGCTCCTTTGACAGCCTCAGGGCATTGTCTCAGCTCTCTGGAGAGGACATATCACTTTCTTATAGCATATCAGTACTTCCAATGTAGGTCTCTTACCATTTTAAATTATGAACTCCTTCAGGGCTGATTCTATATTCATTTTATCATTTGCATTTCTTACATCTAACCACACAAAGTTCCCCATATAAGACCAAAACTTACTTAATTTTTGCTCCAAAACATACAGTAGGGCTTATTTTCATATACAGCCTACATTTAAAAAGTCATGTACAGCCATGGCATCTTCTTCTGGAACACTGTCGTAAGTAAGCCCTGCAATTCACCCTTAAGTTTTTGCTACTCCATTGGGGTAGAGCCGCTTACCCCAATCTCTCATGTCCAGCAGCAGAGCTGTCCTTAATAAATGAGTACTTCTCATCCATGTGGCCTGCTCCTCTTGCATTGGCAACACAGCTGTCAGTGACTTTGTCCCATGATTTCTTCCACACCACGACCTCTTACAAGCTGGGCTTTGCAAAGTTTGTATAAAATTAAGTGTAAATTGAAGACTTACAAGACTGGACTGGCAATATAAACGATGACAGTTAAGAATGCTGGTCAAAATAGAAGTGATGAAAAACGAAAATTCAGCAAACACTCTTGTATTTCACATGAGTGCATCAAGTATGTCTGTTACAACACATGGTATACTGAATCATGAAGATCCATGTTAGACACAGCCACATCTCTTAACTAGCAAACGTGTACATTATTCATGTGTTGTGTCTGTAATCCATTGGATCATTCAGCAATAAGTGTCCAGTTCATCTGTTTACATATGTGCTTACTGCTCCTCCAAAAATGTCTGCTTGGCTTTTAAAAATAATTTGTATTATCATTTAAATATTAATGTCAATATTATTATTTGTATTTAATCATATATTAATATTATTCTATATTTCAATATATCTGCCATTTTGCATTTGTTACATCTAACCCGAAGTCACACAAAGTCCCCCATGTGAAACCAAAACTTACTTAATTTTTGCTCCAAAAATGTGTCTGAGTGGCTGATGATATTAACGAGGGCTTCTTTTGTGGGTAGGACTTATGAGTCCTAACTATGAACAATTAGACTAAGATTTGTTTTTGGTTAGGTTTTATTTTTAGGGAAATAGAGTACTCATTCAATAAACATTTATTGTCAGGCACTTCACCTTTGCTAATTGAACAGAATTTATAAAATATTTTGTTTAGAAAGTTGTCTTAGGGTTTGTTTTGGATATGCCTACCCTTAATGACATTGCAATCTTTCATAAATTTAGGGATGATAAAAATCTCACTTTGTTAGCCCTACATCAACATTACTGGTCACCTTGATAAGAATTTATTTGACAAAAACTTGTTTTAAAATTTTTACCTTAAATTTCCACTAGATTTGGGAAATCTAAATCTATTTGCCTAATATATGAGCAGTCATAAGCCAGGAGACTATTTTATCTATTGGGTAAAATATGCTACTATCCCCATTTCTGGAAGGCCAGGGTGTAGGAATAAGTTATCCAGCCAGCCAAATTAGTAGCCAGGAGCATCCAATTAGAAGAAAAAAAATATCTGGGGGCAAAAACTTTTTGCTCATTAAGTTACTCATTGCCCACATGAGTTAGAAAGAATAAACTGTTGTGCCCAGATTGTTTGGAACACAGGGTTCTTTATATGCACACCTTGACTTCTGAATGGCTTTGAGTTTCTTTACTGTATGGCCCTACCTCTTTGGAAGTACAGTTTAGATTTTCTCTCATTGTTCTTCAAGGGATAGATAGAAGTGGTGTAGCTAAAAACCAGACATGTTTTCAGACTTCTCCTTAGCTCATTTTTTTAAACCTTTATTGAGATTTATAGAAATGTTCTTTTTGCTTTTATTTTAATTTCTCAGATTTATCTTGTGATGTGACAAAATCATATTAAAGCACAAAGATGCCTGACTAGTATATCAAAATGCTTCTATTCAAAAGCATGGTAAGATAAATAACTGTAATAGAAGTTTAACCTGAAGTACCTTTATGCATATTGGTAAATACAGTTTAAATAAAAGTGTTTCCTCCTGCATCATATTAATGGTATGTATGAATATATGAGAATATATATATATATACACAACAAAAACCATAAGAAGCTATTGGCTTTTTGTTGTTTAATGTAGTATTTAAAGCCATTTAGCATAGTCTCACTGATATTATTGGCTACACTTTAACATTGGAATTTATATTGACAAACTGATGTAGAGAGAGTGCATAGATTGAAATGAAGTAGCAAAGGCTGGAGGTTTAATATACTTTTAAAATATTAAAAACATAAGGGTAATAATTTACAAGTTTTGGTAAAGAAAGATAATTTGATTTCACTTTTTAAAAAATATCAAATGGAAGGATAAGACATTGAATAAAACCAGGCAAATTCTAGAAGAAGAATATTTTAAAATGATGTGTCCCATTTAAGGGAAAATATCCAAACATATGTGAGTGACCAGTGATGTGTGTGTGTGTGTGTGTGTGTGTAAGTTTGTGTGTGTGTTTAAGTTCTAGAATAGTATAAACAAACTAAAAGAGTTATCTCTAAGTTGGAAGTTAGTCTTTGTTTTATTTGGTATAACCTGGTTATATCAAAATACGGGTGGACGTTAATCTTCTTTAAAAATGCAACTTAATCATAAGCCAATTTATAAATAGATTGTAACTACAATTTTTAAAAACATAGGACAAATATGATTATGATTTTTATTGTCATACAAGAAAGCAGCCACTAGAAAAAAAAAGTTTAGTGGGTCGGAGAAATAGCTCAGTAGAATAAATGCTTGCCTGGCAAATGGTCCTGAGTTCAATCCCCGGAACCACAAAAAAAAAAAAAAAGAAAGAAAGAAAAAAAGAAAAGAAAAAAGAAAGAAAAGAAAGCAACCTCTGAAGTGTAATTAGAATTAATCATACTCTTAGGCCTAATTTACTTTTTCTTTTTACTCATCTACACTTGTAAATAAAAATGTCAGAAAACTTGGACAAGTCTGCGCAACTCCCAAAATGTTAACAGCCACTGAAATCCCACACTTACATCAGTGAGGGCTAGCAAAATGAATGAGCCTTCTGTGAGGCCCTTTGAAGAGATAAGTACTGTCTTATTGATTCAGATTTGACTGTCTTTTTAAGATGCAAAGGGAGGGATAACTCCACACCAACTGTGTTGTTGTCTTTGTTATTGTTGTTTTAACACAAGTTCTTGTTCTGAACATCAACTGTTTTTGAAAAAAAATGTCAGGCATGTAAATGTGTTTTCCTGCTGTGTTACAGTTTGAATTCACCATTACATCTATTTCTAGACTGTGTCTAACTAACTAGGTTTGTTTGGGGATCTTGTTTATGGTGAGGAGTTTCTAGAGATCAGTGAACTGGAAGCTTCAGAATTGCACCACTTGGGATCTGAAATTGTAGAAGCATGTACAGCATGTATTCTTAGTCAGATTGGAATTTTATTTGGCATTTTTTTTTGTTGTGTGATTACAATCAAATTTTAACCAAGTCTTGTTACATGTGAGACATGGTGCTAAATTCTTTATAGATGTTGACTAATTCCTATTGTAACTGTTTAAGATAGTCACTATCATTATTATTATTATTCATTTAATAATGGTGGTATCTGAATTAGAGAATTTAAATTACTAGCCCAACATCATGCTATTAAATGGCACAATTGGCATTTGTCCTAAAGCTACATGGGCCCCCACCCCACGTTGGTGACATTTTTATGTGTGTCTCACTAGATTATTCCAAGTTAATGTGGGAAATTTTGTATAAAACATTTTAAAATTTTAGTAATACAATAGTTACAATAAATATAGAAGCTTTAAAACACAAGGTACTCAAAGAAAAGACATGCTGCTGATCCCCATGGGTGACAGTAGGACTGGAGCTTCTTGTTTTCCAGAAGGTAGACTGATGCTGATCTGCCCACATGGCTCATCAGTTGCCTGCATGATTGTCCTATGTGGATTTGATCTGATAAGGATGAGGCATGCTAACATGGACTAGAATGAAGCTTTTAGGCTTCCTTAGGCTTCCGTCTGTATAGATCATGGTCCATTCAGCGTACTGAACAACTTAAGCCTGTTGACATACCTTCAACTCAATGGATGAGAAACCTGGGGCTCTTAGAAAAAGTAAATTTAAAGGATTTCCTGGGCTGAGGACAGGAAGGGAATAGAATTATCCTCAACAGTAGAGGAAGTCCAAGTGAAGTAGCTGCTTTGCAAATGCAGGAACATAATTCTCAGTCTCAGACTTCACATCATTATAAACAAAAAGTGGATTTAATGATATAATACATCCCCTCAGCTACAAGGACCTTGTCTGTGAAAAGGCAAAGTCAAGGTCATGAAAATCTAGATTAAATTAGTTACCACAGTCTTTTCTGAGAAATTTCCATGCAGACACAGGAGTCAGCAAAGTAATTGGATTTATATTGCGGCAGGTACTCTGAGTGCCTTTATTCTTCTGAGGACAAAACCTGGATGGACACTACATTGAACAAAAACCTACTTCCAAAGGGGCCATTAATTGTAAGAATGGTAAAAAAGTAATACTGCCATATTTCTTGGTATTCCTGTAGTTTGTACTCTGCTTTTAAAACATTCTTGGCAGTATCAAGTGGAAATACTGGCCATTGCCAGCAGCTATAGTCTGACAATTAGCATTTTCTATTATTAACCTCATGCTTTGATATTTTATATAAATACAAATTATTGTGATAAAGACAAAATAAGTTTTCTAGTGATGTATATTAACTAGCATATCAAAATCATAGCCAAAGAATTATTTAAAAAATTGATATTAATAATTGCTAGATGTGAATAGATAGTAAAAGGTTGATTAGCATGAGAAAATATCAAATACAAGCATATTCTACCTAAATATATTATTGAGATAAAAGGATAATTTTTGAAAAATATCAACTGGTTGAGATTGCTTAATCACTCCTGATATTTTCAGTTTATGAAACTTAATATATATGCCTATTTTGGCAATGATATTCAACATTTTTTTTTTTTTTTGTATTTTAGGGAAGGGTTTACAGGGTGTTCAGAGTCTCACTACTAGGTCAGTCTCGTAGTGATCTGCCTGTTTAGAGCCTCCCAAGAGCTGGGATTACAGGCACACACCACCATGCCTAGTCTAAATATTCAATATTTTATTTCATGTATATATTATCGTGTTGTATGTTATATGTGTGATTTGAGGTAAAATATAATCAATGGACATATTAAGTGTTTGGTTCTGTTTAATAGTCTAATGCTTTTCAATTTGTAAATGAAGACTTGTTTCAACAAATAAATTTTAGAATACAAGAACAAGTGACTTTCTTGAGCTTAAAATACAGAAATGAAAAAACTTTAAAACATCGATAGATGACTATTTTACCTCGCCATCACCACTTCTACTTTATACATAGCTGAACAAGTCCAATCAGATTTTAGCATTTGTGCATTTCATATTTGATTTAGTTAATCCTACTTCTTATAGAGATACTAAGACACTGAAGAAAATCAAAGAAAGTCAGCCTGTTAAATGAGTTTATTTAGCATGAAAACCATCTAATTTGACTTTCTGCACTGCTATACAAGAAGTCCCCAAAGTACCCCAGCAGTAGATTAGTTCACATGGTACTGTGTTGAGTCATTCATGTCAGTAAAGAAGCAAATCTTCATGAGCTAATCATCAGCCATGGCTCAGTCTAGCACCTTCCATTCCATGACGTGAGAAAGTGAGCTCAATAGAAAATTAAACTCTCCAGAGAAAACAACAACAACAAAATACCTTACTGTTGTTAATGCTAACCTGAGTAGGAGGATGAACTCTCACTTTAATTAGAGGATTTCTCCTGTTCCTTCTTGCACTACTTGCTTTACCAACCAAATTAGAACTTGATACGATATCTGGGGATGGGCATTGCTGCTCCTAGTGCGTGCAGATACCTATAATGTACAGAAAGAAAAGTGTGGCGCTCTCTTACATTGTTTTAAAACTACTGAATGGAATAATTATAGTAAATGCATTTAGTAACAGATGAAATGAAAGAAGTCTAGAGTAACCCCTTTATTTCTTTATTATAAGTTCCATTAATTTAAAATATGTGTAATGCTTGCATTCCTATGAGAAATCTTCGAAGTTTAGCATTTTGCACAAAATTCATTTGAAAATTTGAAGGGTACCATATATCATGAAATTATTGTTTGGAAAAGAATGTATTTCTATAAAATAACAAAATGAAATTTCCTTATTAAGACCTATAAATTCCCAGGCACAAGACTTTTCAATACAGTGCCAGGCTCTTGGCTTATGTAATTTCTATATTGCCTATGGCAATTACCAATAGTTATAGAACTGGGAAGTAATGAAAAAAAAATTAACAAAACAGCAGTGGTTAAGTTGAATTAGTTCAATACTGAGGGCTAGGAAGGAAGAAACACTTCTCTCTTTACAAATCCTTCAGTTTATTCCCTGAAGCGTGAGAGTTGAGTGCCCATAGATATTACTGTTTGGCTTGCATAACTCTAAAGTACTCTTGGCATTCCCATTTGAAAAATGTGGCTGTTGACATTTAAATGACATTGTTTAGATTTGATCTGGAAAATTACAGTCGATACTGTGAACTTTATTACCAGAAGAATGTGACCAGGTTATAAGGAGCTGGAAAACAGTAACACAAACAAAGAGGAAAGCAGGAAGAGGAGCATTATATCATACTGCTAGAAGGGCCAGCCAAATGGCTCAGTGGATTCAAGTGCCTTCAAGCAGAAGCAGGGGCCAGATGTTTGATCCCCGGGCCTGCCGTGCTGACCCCACCCCCCTGGGGCTCACTGAGACTTTGATTGAGGCTGGGCGTGGTGGTGCACGCCTGTAATTTCAGTTCTTTGGAGGCTGTGAACAGGAGAATCACTATGAGTCTGATCCTGTAGTGAGACCCTGAACACCCTGTCGACCCTTCCCTAAAAAAAAAAAAAAAAAAAAAAAAAAAAAAAAAAAAAGTGAAAAGTTATTATAAAGTATTGTTCTTCTCCAGATAATCAAATATTTTAAACCAATTTTTAAAAACAAAACAGTATTTAAAGAAGGTAATTTACACTAAGGAAATATTTTTCATTCTGCCAAGAAAAATGTTTGCTAAAATTGTTTCCGGAAAATATAAGGAACTATTGATTGAAAGATGTGAAATTTTCCTTCATTATTTGAATAATACAACATATATATCTTGGGACTTCTTTTATCTTCAAAGTTTATAACTACATCATATAATATGTTAATATTATTAAATAGAAAGAACCAATTGCCATAACCTATAATAATTTATAATTTAAAGAGTTAAAAAAATCTAATAAATTTTATGTCTAAGTGAAACTTCATTTACCTCAAAGTAAATGATTTCTGTACAAAGTACTGTACTTTTCCCTGAAAAACTTGTAGATTTAGCAGTTTTCAGCTTTCCTATTTGCTATTCCTTCCATTTCTTTCACATACTCACACTTGAAAAATTTAAATCTATCACAGCTAGAGTTGCAGCTAAAAAATATGTAGTCAGTTCTGCCACATGTTGGGTTGCCCCTGGATAAGCTGCACGGGAATGCTAAAATTAGGACAGCCAGAAGAGCACTATCCACATCCTCCTTCCTGACAGCCCACCCTTCCTCCCTTGCTGACCATTAGAGCTCCTAGAATTTTCATCTCCATGCAGATGACCTCTAAATCCATATTTTTTGACCTCTCATAATGGTGATTAGTGTTACATTTCCAACTATTGGATCCTTCCACTCCTATATTTGTGCCATCCGTTCACATTAACTCACTGACATAGTTCTTTCTCTCAATAGTTAGGTACTACTCTTTCATCTATAGTGCAGCACCACAGCTTTGGCAGCCATTTCAGCCCAGCACTTTCTCCTACCCATATTCAGTTACTGATTAGGTCTTCATTTTTTTTTCATAATGCCTGTTAACCTAGGCTTCCGTGCGCACACGTGTACACAGATGTCCCATACTCTATCTTATACCCATGATATCTTCTAGTAGGGACTCTCTTTTCATATTACCTTCCACAAAATACTGCTAGGTGGTTTAAGAATGTCATGGCTAGGCCTAAGAATGAACCCTGGGCCTGGGATAAAGCTCAGTGGAGCCTACCTGGCAAGCACAATGTCCTGAGTTCAATTTCTGTTACCCCCCCAAAATAAGGAATGATCCCCTATTGCAGCTGAGATAAACCCCCAATATGTTAGTCTGATGCTTTTGACTTCAGTTTGTTTGAACTGCATCTCCCACACGTAATACTGTAGATCTCATTCTTTGGATAATTTCAGTAGCCCTATGTGTTTACCTTGAAATACCCTCTTTTTCCTTCTCCATCAATAAAATTTCTGAAAAGTTTGAGTAAAATTTCACTTACTTCCTGAACACTTCCTTGACTATTGTAGGCAGAACAATTTTTTTCAATTGCAAACTATAGCACACTATCTGCTATTCATTTATTCCAGCAAATGATAATATTTAAAATTATCTTTTCTATTGTATATATTATGCATATTAAATACTATCACATAATAACTTTTATACTTTCAAAGATCATCTGTTTCTCTAAATGATCAATGCTTTGCAAGAAATTTGGTAGAGAAAATATTTAAAACCACTAGCTTTGAAATCACAACCATGTATTGAGCTCAAAAATGAGCTTAACACATTGCAATGAGATTGGGGAAATCTCTGGCTCCTTGTTGTAAAAAGGACAAAGATATACCCACTTTGAGAATTTATCTTCTATGTTATTTAAAACAACATATGTAAAGATGTCAATTAGAGAAGGTAAATTATCTTCCTTTGTGTCCTCTAAGTAGTTCTCCCACATGAGGACTTCATGGAAATCCTATTCCTTTTTCTATTGGGGATTGAATGCAGGACCTTGTGTTTGCCAGGCAAGTGTTTACACTGATGAGTAACTGACTGGCCCAGAGACCCTATTTATTAGAAAAGAAATTGTTTAGCTGAGAGTGGTGATGTATACCCATAATCCCAGCATTTAGGAGGCTGAAGCAAGAGGATTACTTGCCTCCAGGTCAGTAATGTCAGCCTGAATTATATAACAAGACCCCCATCTCAAAAAAAAAATCTTGATTTAGAAAAGAAATTGTTCAGCCTCCAGCAAAAGCATCTATTGGAGAGTAGAGAAAAAGGAGTTGAAAACCTAAGTTAATGCAAACTATGGAAACATTGACTGCTAAAATGTAGGCTATTTTCCTCACTTAATCTGAAGTAAAACACACTGAAACATCTGAACAAAGAATCACGTGAACTCCTGCTTTCATTTTAATTTGCTCCTCCGGGAATATGTGGAAAACAACCAGAGCAGGTACCTGGACTTGGTTTCAGAAGACTTCAGTACTGTGTGGGCCTAGACAGTGAGTGCCTGTGTGCTTGCAGCCTAGTACCTCTACCCAAGGAAGTTTTGTTTTCTCATCTATAACACAGAACTCACAATTGCTTTCTTATGGAATTTCTTTGAGAATTAATGATATTAAATATATACTATAGAGTCCATAAGATGAAAAATTACAAGAATGTAAAATATTAGAAAGAATGTATCCTGTTTTATAGGTTACGGTATTATTAGAGTTAGATCTGGTGAGCTATGCCAGATGGTTTATAACTCTTCATAACGGTAATTGAGAGGCAGTTCTTTGTCTATAGTGCAATGGGAGCTTAACAGTAAAGTAATGATGAAATTGTCTCATTTCAGAGGATACTGTAGCTATGAGGAAAATAATAGTACCAAAGGCAATGATCCCTGCAACATGGATTCATTTAACTGTCGTCTTTCTTTTTTGTGTGTCACTGCTGCCAGATTTCAAAAGCAAGCTGAAATTCCATAAAGCAAAGTAATGTAATTTAACTGTTTACTAAGTGTAGTGTAAGACAACTTCAACTACTGGAAAAAAGTAATAGCATGACATCAAGTTAAACTAAATCCAGTAGGCAGAAAATTCGATAAAATGTTGCAGAGCAAAAGCACTCATTTTGTTTTGAGTTCTGAAGACCAATAAGGGAATAGTTGTGCTGAAGCTTCCCTGTGGAAACTTGTGTTTGTAGATCAAGGTACAAGAAGGGTCAGGCAGCACCCCAGCTGTCTGTGTGGCTGAGATGCTGGATACGAAGGTACTTAGCCCCCAAATCTTGCCAGCCTTTAAGGAACGAAGATAATCCAATTCAAGTTCAGAAATCAGCCCATTACATTAGAAACAGAAATAAAGGGCAAGTCATCATCATCAATGTTGCTTATAGTTTTCCTTGACATCATTTGGGGAGCATTTGAAATTAATTTTGTAGTTTCAAAACCATATTTGTCTGGTTAAAAATAAATAGCATAAAAGTCTATTACATGGGGCCAGGGATATAGCTCA
This sequence comes from Octodon degus, assembly GCF_000260255.1. Lineage (NCBI taxonomy): Eukaryota > Metazoa > Chordata > Mammalia > Rodentia > Octodontidae > Octodon > Octodon degus. Next base: position 8,911,777 of record NW_004524667.1, on the reverse strand, counting down.
GTGGCACAGCACCTGCTTGTCAAGCACAAGGTCCAGAGTTCAAACCATGGTGAAAAAAAAAAAAAAAAAAAAAAAAAAAAAAAAAAGAAAGAAAAGAAAAGTATATTGTATGAAGAAAAAAGCTATGGATGTCAAAGTTTTATTTTACTTATTTATTTGTCAAGGTTTTAATGTCTACTCTGTACCTGGACTATTTAGGGGACAATTCAGTGAGGTTAATGTCACTAGCTGTGGAAAATGAACTTAGCATAAGGATATGTGTGAAAAAAAGTTTATGCAAAAATGTAGCCTTTATTATACATTTTAATTATTTCTGCTTTGTATTTAGGCCTTCAGGCTTGGTAGTCTTCTCATTTACGTGAAGGAAATGAAAAATCGAAACACATCACTTTTAATTAAAATTCTGATATCAAAAAGTATTGAGCAGTCTCCCCTGATAAAATTGGTCCCAACAGTGCTTTTGTCTTTAGAGTTAATGATTAATTTAATGATTTTTCCATGCTTTTTTTAATGTTAGGATCTATAGAGCTTGATTAAGGGGTAGGATTTTACTTTCTTTTACTTACAGGCCAGTATAAAGATGGGGGAAAATGTCCATGTAAGATTCAAAATCCTTATGGAATAAGTATGGAAAATCCTATCTTAATTCAATTTGCATGGCCAATTAAATATGAAATGGATGGGAGAGTTATTTTTAAGTGCCAGAACTGATCTTTAGACTTTTTTTAAAGCACATTAAATGTCTGTAAGTTTGAAGTTTTATCTCTTGTTGAAAACATAAGGAAAAAGTCCTCTTTAATATTTTAGATGTTCTGGAGACAGCTGTTACTCTAGAAAATGTGCTCAGACTCTAGGAGCTTTCCAGAGAAATAAAAAAAATCAGACTTTCATCAGTGAAGAATTTCCAACCTATAGTTCCATATCTGAATTATTAATAAAGTTTGAGGAAAAATTAAGGAGAGTTTTGGAAATTCAAAGACAAAATTATTTTCTTCTTTTCATCATTTAAAATATATTTCATGTTTAATTTTCCATATTCTTTTACCTTTGTGTGTGTGTGTGTGTGTATATATATATATATATATATATATAATAAAATGAGTTTAACTATTTTTAATTGTACACTTCAGAGGCATTATGTGCATTCCCATTATTTGGCAACCATCCCCACTGTCCATTCCAGAATGATTTTACCATCTTAGACTGGAGCTGCATGTCCATTAAACAGTAAGTTCATCATTTCCATCCTTCAGGGTCTGGTTATTCCACTATTTAACATTCCATCTCTACAAATTTGACTCTTTTAGTTACCTTATGTAATTATAATCAGATGTTATGGTGTGTATCTAGGTGCAACCCCTCCACACCCTCATGTAGTCAATGGGGAGGCTTCTAGAGTTTGTGACTATTTCATGATCCAAGGCTGGGATTATTGGTATGAGTGCTACACCCGCTCTGGGGTGAGTAATCTGCATACAATGTAAGGACAGAAGAAGGGTTGGCTAGAAGCCACAGCTGCTGCTCCTCCCTTTGCTCTTGTTGTTTTCCGCTGCCATGAATGGCTGCCCTCTGCCATGTGCTGTTCTGCCTTGGAGCCAGCCAAGTATGGACTGAAACCTCCACTAACTGTGAGCTAAATAAAGCTTTTTCTCTTAATTTTGGGTGTTGAGTATTTTGTCCCAGCAACAAGGAAAAAGTAACTGAAACATCAGATAATATTTGAATTTTTGTATTTGGCTTATTTCACTCAATTTGTTTTCAAGGTCCATTTATGTTTCAATATGTTTCAAATTACATTCTTTTATAATCACCTAATGTTCTTTTATATGCATATATAGTACTAGATGGTATTTATCTACTCATTTACCAATGGACATTTGGGTTTTTTTTGTTGGGCTATGAATTCATTATTCTGCATGTTGGTATACAAATATTTATTCTAGGTCTTTGAGTTCTTTTGGTGATTTACTCAGGAATGTAGTTTTCTTTCTTTTTTTTTCTCCTACATTAGTAATCTTAATCGACATAAAGTGAAATCATTTCATAGTTTTGATCTATGTTTCCCTAATGATTAGTGATATTGATCATCTTATGCACGCTGGCATTTCTTTAGAGAAGTGTTTAAGTCCTTTGCTCCCTCTTTTTTTCCCAAAGAAAATGATTGCTTTACCTATTGTTGAATTGTACAAGTTCTTTATATATTAATAAATTGTACCTCATCAGATACATAATTTGCAATTTCTCCCACTCTCCAAGTCATCCTTTCAATCTCTTGACAGTGTCCTTTGATTGACTAAAGGAGTGATGGCAAACTTTTTAGAGATTGAGCACCCAAACTGCAACCAAAAATCCACTTGTTTATTGTGAAGTGCCAACGCTGCAATTAAACCTGAATACTGAGGTTTTAGTTTTGGAAAAACAACTATTATCAGATGCTTAGCTTCTGGGGTAACTTGGCACGTGTGCTGGCAGAGAAGACTGCATACCTGCTGCAGCATGAGTACCATAAATTCGCCACCACAGGACTAGAGTTTCTGATTTTAATGAAGTCCAATTTATCTACTTATTTATTTATGTTTTTCATTCTGCTACCTATATTTTAGTGACATAGCCAAGAAAAATCATTGCTAAATTCAATGCTTGAATATTTCCCTAATATTTTCTTCTAGAAATTTTTATTTTCTCAGTTTATATTTAAGTCTTTGAGCTATTTTGGGTTTATTTTTATATATCATACAAGAGTACAACCTCATTATTTATAATTTTAAAGTTTAAAATGTTCTTGTACTACTTGTTGAAAAGACTATCCTTTTTACCAATGAATGGTCTCACAAACCTTGTTAAAAATAATTTGACCCTACATGTGGGCTTTTATTTCTTGATTCTATATTCTGTTCCATGGATCTATTTTCTTTCTTTATGATGGTCATCGTTTCTTGAGCAGTTACTTAAAGAAATTCTCCAGTGAAACCAATAAAAGGGTTATAAATCTTTACAAGATAGATATACTAAACCAGAATAGTGGTAAACAATCTCTGAATGATCATTTTAATGAGGCCAAAGGGGAATCAGTCCAGATTGGAGCCAGGAAACAGATGTTTCTAAATGCAGGTTTTAGAACTACAAAGAGATTCAGTTGATAACTATGATAAAGATGGGATAGAACAAAGAAAAAGAGAATTAATTGTAAAAGCATGTCCTTTGGCACAGAAAATCTGACATTGAATATACATCAAAAAGAATTTACATAATCATAATTCAATAAATTTTGAATTGTTCATTAGCCTACAGACGAGCCTGAGAAATAACTGTGATATAATAAAGATTGTAGAGATTATCTACTTTGATTAGAAAGCCTGTTACGGTGAATATCAAGAAACCCTGGTTATGATTGTTAGGCTTGGAAGGAAATGTAGACTGAACTAAATTATTTGAAATTTCAAAGTATCTAATAGAAATATGACTTCTTCTGAAACAACATACAAAGCTAAAGAAATAGAGAAGGTAAAGTGAGGAGGTGTTGATTTGATACATACTATCACAGTAGATATCTTCTATCATAGTATATAGTAGGCATGGTCTAAAAATATTGTAAAACCATAGACACCAGTAAATATTAAGCATTAATGAGCAAGTTAATGGATGGTTGAAGTACCTCAGAGTAAGTAACTAGTAGCAGACAATTTAAAAAGATTCTCTATGAAGGGCAAACTAGTGGATGGGAAAGATGGACAAACAGCCTTTATTCCTTGTCTTTTGGTTGAATTTATTTTCAAGCGCATCTTGTTTTGAAAATGTAAAATAAAATATGAAACACAGTGACCAAAATACAAGATCATATTAGTATTCATAAATCAGAATAATCGTGGTTATGAAATATTCAGTTTGTCAGGAAGGAGCCAATGATGGGTCTCCTTAAATTGTGAGGGCACCATGTGCACTCCACCCAACTAGCACTCCTGCAATTACCCTTGAGTATCTCAGAAATCCAAGAGGAGATCATTTGGTTAAGTGCTTTTCTTTAAAAGTTTTGACAACAAAAACATTTCCAGTATGAACATTTTTGCAGCTGTGCTACAAATGTTGATATGCTGGAGGAATTGGCCTACTTGAAAACTCAGGAAGAGGGACGATCCAACTGGAATTACTGCCCAATCAAGGAATGCTGATCAAGTGCCACATGGTCACTCAAGGCATCACCAAATGTGTGAAGGATGACTTCTGCCTGGCTTTGGGGCACCAGGTCTCCTGTTGTGGTGAGAATCAGATGGTGGCTCTGCACAGGTTCTGCACTAAGGAGAAGCTCTCGCTGCTTCAGAGTCTGATCTGACAAGGGACCCTTGTGTCAGAGCTGGCCACTGTGTGGTGAGGGAGGATGCCCAGCAGTGATGTCACCATTCTCAAAAAGAACAGAGTGCCTGCTTTCCAGCCCCTTGGTTGCCTAGAATTAGTTCACAAGAGCCCAAAGAAGTTATTTCTGTTTTTAAAATTTGTGCTTTGTAATTTTTGTAAAGCAAGAGAATAAAAATTTTGTAAAAAAATTCATCCTAAAAATACCTTCAGTGTATAAATATCTTATTTGTAAAGATGATTGAAATGCTGAGATTATGTGTTAGTCTTTAATTGACCTAGAACCAAGCATTTGACTTTTGTTCTTAAAGACACACCAGAATTAATACAAATCATAAACTTTTACAATGAGATGAGGTTCATATTTAAGTATGAACCAAGACAGATTACCTTTCCTTTCCTGCAGATATATTAATAACTATTGATATTAATTACACATAACCCTACACATATTTTGGTTAGCCAACTTTTATTTACAAAGCATTTTTAAAAATGAGTGAATGTCCAGCAGAAATGTATAAAAACAAAGTATAAGATGTAAAACCATGCTGTTATGTTGAGCTGTAGGGGACTCAGGTCAACAATTTCTGACATTGCCAGTGAAGCAGAAGACCCAGTACTATTATGAACTACTGGACTCTTTTAGTATATTTTGCTGAGTTAACACACCTATAATACTCAAATAACGGAACTTAACAAAAAAGGGGATACAGAGGAATGTCCATTTTGTATCTGTGTATTCAAAATGGTTAGGATAGATACATAGTTACATTCTCTTAATGAATAGAGGGATTTGTTCTAATAGTGTTTGTAAATAGGATATCATGTCCGCATCTTGTACAGCAGTTAACCACTAGGAAGAATGTATGCAATGTGTTATTTATTGAACTGTCCTACCAATTTGGTTTGAAACTGTCTCGTTGCTATTTGTTTCTCAATAAAATTATGGAAAAAAATAAAAGTTTGACAACTTAAAAAAATGAGTGAATGTAAAAGGTACTTGGCAGCATCAAGAAGTAACTACTAAAAGCAAGGAAAGAGACATTAAAAAAGAAAATAGAACAGACACAAAAGCTTTAAAGATGTTGGAGGCCACTTAGGTTGCTGACAAACCTGTCCACACTCTGGAAAGCCTTAAAAGTTGATGGAGTTCAACATGAGTGTAATTAATCACAAATTACTTTATGCACTAATGACTCTCAAAGCTGCTTTTCTTACTGGGATGTTCTTTCTCACTCCAGACACATTTGTCACACGTCTGACAGAATGTCTGCAGCCGGGTCTTCCATGGGTCATTCAAAGTCCTCATCCTTTTTTCATTCAGTAGTGACAACTACTCCTCTTGATCTTCTATCCCTGCACTTGGATTCTTGGGTACTAGTCTATATTGTCAATGTCTATTTGGTTTTTATGCACTTTCTTCTACTTGAATGATCATTTTTTCTTTTGCACAGATTTCCAGCTGCAAAAAGTACCTGAAAATATCTACTCATTTGCAAGACCTGGAAGCTAAAGCACCACTTGGCTGCCGTAAGATTTCCCCAACCTTTTTAGGTCTCCAGAAGCAGCTCATAGTGCTCTCCTTTGACAGTTGTAGCACCTGAAACAGCACTGAGATTTTCATGTCTCCCTCTATTGAACTGCAAGTCCTTGGAGGTGTATTTTGAAGCTCAAATGCCATTGTTCCTTGAGTACCTAACAGGCATCTATTATCTGTTCTACGAATGCTTATTGAAGAAATGAATGCATCATATGGCAAATATCAACTTTTTAGAAAATATATCTTATTTTAAGATAGGGTTGATAAGTTGTCTATACTGGAATTATAGGCATGCACCATCACGCCCAACTAGACATTTAGTTGTATTTAATAAATGCAAAAAATATTAACAGGCATTTCTCAAAGGAGAGAACACAAATATTCAGTAAACATAAGAGAGATCCTCATCTTTACAAGTTGTTGGAGAAATGAAATAAAACACTACCAAAATGCAGGATTCTAAAGATGAAGAAGACTGGTGTCTTCCAGTGCTAAGCAGCATGTGTAAAACAGGAATTTTCATCCATAAATAGTGAAACTCTAAAATCATTTATTATTATTGTTAAATCTTTTATTTATTTGATACAGGGTCTTGATATGCAGATTAGACTCATAGTGACCCTCCTGTCTCAGCCTCCCCAGCTCTGGGATTGCAGACATGTGCTACCATGCCAGGTTTTGGTGGCCAGCATAGTGTCCAGGGTTCTGGGGCCAGAATGGCACACAGTACTTGGGGTGAACCCGGGTTCTTGTGCTTGCCAGACAGGCCCTTAGACTGCTGAGCTATCTCCCCAGCCCAGCTATCTGTTTTTTGTATTCAACATAATTTTAGCATGTCTATGTCAGTGTAATTAATTTATTTTAATTACCTATGATGTTCTATCACTATAATCTTGCCATAATTTATTTGTTATTGATGAAAATGCATGATGCAATGGGTGCTGTTGTCCTTATCATCTTATGGTAATATGTTGGAGTCTTTCCAGGTTGGTCTGTTGGAAGCAGAATTGAGAATTACAGAATCTTGTTTTGAGATCAGTCAAGTTTTATTTATTCCTTATTCCTTAGCTCTTTTTCTAAAAAGGTATTGGTTATCATCAATAAGTCTGAACTCAATTTGAATGACAGGAGCAAGTTAGAATACTTGAACTCCAGTTATCCCCTTTCCTGTCTTCTCTATCCCATGTCATAGCTAGAAACTACTTTAGTTTCACCTTATTTTTGAATTCTCTCAATTGAAATTAGTCTTATGTTTACAGTCAATGTTTATTTAGATTTACCTGGCTGTTTTCTATTTTGTTAGTTCTCCTCTTCTCACATCTTCCTTCTTCCTTCTATGTTGTTTACTTATGAGCTCCAAAGTACACCTATTTGTGTTTTAAAAATGCTTACTTAAGAATGTATTTTTGTAGAATTCTTAAGCATGAGCTCACTTTTAATGTTCAAAATGACAGTTTTTTTCTGTCAACAGTTGATTAATACCAATATTATCTTGTCTTCCACCTCTTATTTTTGTTGTGAAGAAGACAACCATCAGAACAAGAATTCCCATGCTGATCTAGTTTTCATCTATAGATGATTTATCACATTTTATCAGTTAGCAATGTACCATAATTTTTATATTATTTTTCCTAGGTGTGAATTTACTTTTATTTATTCAAACGAGGCTAAGCAGTTTTCCTTTAATCTGAGATTTTTGTTTCATTTTAGGGAAGGGTCTACAGGGTGTTGAGTCTCACTACTAGATCAGAGTCATAGTGATCCACCTCTCTACAGCCTCCCAAGAGCTGGGATTATAGGCACACACCACTACACCCAGTCTCAATTGACTTCTCAACACACTCTCGGGATGGGGCCCAGAGAGCAGGCCTGGGAATTGAACCCCCAACCCCTATTCATGCTTGCAGGAGCTTTAATCTGCTGAGCTATTTGGCCAGCCCAATCTGAGGAATTTTGTTGTGAACAATTATCAGCCATGTCCTTTAATAGCCTCACTTTTATAAGATTCTCTTTTTTTAAAAAATTCTTCCTTCTCTCTTAACAATTAAATTTCATCTTCTTTTCATTGTGTCCTACAGCATAAATTTTATTTGACTGATATTCTGGTTCACTGATTTTCTCTTCTACTTTGTCTTGTCTGGAGTCCAGTGTAATCATGGGTTTCTAAATTCAAATAATTCAACTTTTATTTGTTGCTATTATATTTTGTTATTTAAGAAAATTTTTGGTTGTTTTCCAAAATGGCTTGAGTTTTTTCTTCAGCAGTGATTTAATTTTTTAAAATGCATTTAATAATCTTGATAAATTATTTTGGTTTTGTTTTTATATACTAATATTTTAAAAGTGTAACCTGGAAGTTTCCTATTTCATTTGGCTCATTAATAAAGTGGATCTTTTTTTGTGCATCTTATAACCTGGGAGAAGAATTCAGCCTTAGCAATGATTGTTTTTCATGCGAATCATAATATTTTTCATTGAAGTTTTTGCACAGTGCATTGAATTCAGTTGGGGCCTTCAATTGTTTCCTCAGGTTAGAGTTAACTTTTGACATTAACTTTTCCTGTGATAGCTTCCGTAGTATGCATGTAAGTGTTACTGATTCATGACTCAAACCTTTAAAATGTGTTCCCAGCTTCTTTCCAGTATCCCAGAGAGGTACTGGCAGGAAAAACATTTCACAGTGGGGAGAATATCTTTCTGTTGACCCAGCTTCTCTGATACATGAGTCTTGCATGCTCCTTGGTCAGGTTCTGGAGCTTGTCTTATTACAACGACACCAAAGGTTTAGAACAGTGACTTTTAGAAATAAGCAATTATTTATTTATTTATTTTTAATTAATTTTATTGAGAAGGAAATAGTGAGATCCTGCACAAAAAAGAAAACAAAAAACAAACAAACACATACAAGAAGGAAATGACAATGAAACAGTTTCAAAACAGGTTAGTAGGACAGTTAAAATAATTGATACATTGCATATTGTTGTCTTCATAGTAGTTATTCATAGTACAAGACGCATACATGATATTTTGTCTGAACACTATTAGTACAAATCTTTCTTCTCATTGAACTAGGAGAAAGTAGCTGTGTGTCTAACCTAACTAATTTGTATATACATATATATATTTTTTTTCACAACAAAATTTTTGTCAGACATGGGTATTCCATTACCATTCAAATAGTGTAGGAGTGTGAATTCAGCAAAATAATCAATATAGTCCAGCAGACCATAATAGTAGTGGGTTATCTGCAAAACTGGCAATGTCAGAAGTTGTTGACTTGAGCCATTTACAGCTCAACATGTTAGTATGGCTTTACGTTTTGTATCTGTGTTCATATACTTTTCTGCTGGATGGTTAGGATCAAGATAAAGCAAGACCTATATAATGAAAAATATAACTTTTCTATCTGATAAAGTCAGTCAAATACCCTCAGAGTTTACCCTGAAACCATGTACAGCAGTTTGCAGATCTTTTGTCAGTTTCAGCTATGTAGATGAGTCATGGCCATTGCCTGACCATTTCGGTCTCTGCAAAAGCCTGAGAGAATGTTTTCTCTCTAGGTGACTCTCCCTAGGCACACTATGCATTGATGATCATTTTCCTCTTTGGCTCCATAATCTCCTTGAATGGAAAATTTTGGACGCCACTGAGTTAAAGGATGTTATGGAACAAGTTCTCTTATGTCCTTAGTCTTCAGTGACCTTGAAAGGCTAGGGCTAAAATGTTGGCAATCCTTGTAGCCTTCCTTTTTCTCCAATTTTTGGTCTGCAAATTTAAATTGTTAACCCTCCAGAAGAGAAGCTTAATGATGTTGTTACCCTATAACATAGGCAGTTGAGCTTAACATCATTATCTGTCTGAATATCAAACACCTCAGATATAACATGTAACAGGTATTTTCCATCAGTTATTGATATGCTAAACTTTAAATCCTATTGAATGTGAAAAAAATAGAAAATTGAAAACAAATAAGTAAATAAACAATTACACATTTTGACACAGAAATTTAGAAATCTATCCATATACAACATTGTAGCAGGACAGTTCTATGATTTGTTTTTCTTGTCTCTTGTTTTCTTTTATTACCTTTTTTTTAAACAAGTACTTACTTGAGAGAGTGTATAGCAGTAATTGATATGAATTAGAAGCAGTACGCATTTAGAAGACCAGAATGACAGGCATTCCAAACATGGCCCTAGTATTACACATTGCTATCCTCAGTGCAATTGCTTATTTCACAGATATCAGCATATATAGTTAGTCAGGGTGAGAGTCCTACCAGTTACCTGCTAGTTTCAAAAACCTAATGGAGATTCTCAGGACCATTGCCTTAACCATCTTGTGTATATAAATGTATGGTTTTGCCACTGCCATATTTCCTAGCTTTTCTCCTTACTCTCTCTTTGTTGTTTAATCTTTAAGGTTTACTTTCCATTTAGCTGTGTTACACCTTTCAATTTTTATTTCTTCTTTAGAGTTCTTACACTAGGAAGACTATATGTTATTTACACATGTTGGTCTGGTTAATTACGCTTATGAGTATATCTTCAAGTTGCATCCATTTAAATATGAAGGCTTCAAGTTTGTCATTCTTAATAAACTTCTTTTCATCTATTCCTCAGAGAATATGATTCTTTTCATCTGTTCTTCAGGTGATGGGTATTTCGTTTTGTTTTTTTTCCCAAGATTTGGCTATCACAAATTGTGCTGCTATAAACATAGGTGCACATATATCACTATGATGTGATATTTTCAGTTCCTTTGGGAAAATTCCCAGTAGGGGGATAGCTGGTTTGAGTGGGATTTCCAGTCCTAGTTTTTTAAGGAATCTCCAAACTACTTTCCATAATGGTCACACCAGTCTATATTCTCCCCAGCAGTGGAAAAGGATTACTTTTTCCCCACAGCCTCTCCAACATTTGTTGTTGGTTGATTTCTTTATGATAGCCATTTTTTCTGGGGTAAGATGGTATCTCAGAGTTGTTTTAATTTGCATTACATGGATGGTTAGTGATGTAGAGCATTTTTTCATTTATTTATTCGCTTCTAGAATTTCTTCCTCTGAGAAGTGTGTATTCATCTTGGATGCCCATTTCTGGACTGGGTCTTTAAATTTTGAGGCCATAATGTTTTTTGCTTCTTTATAAATTCTCAACAGAAGACCTATGTCTGAGTGTTTATTAGTTAAGAATTTTTCCAAATTTTTAGTTGTCTTTTCACTCTGTTGGTAATTTCTTTTGACATGCAAAAACTTCTCAATAAGAGGAGGTCCCAGTAGTTAATTCTTTCAAGTAGTACCCGTGCGATTTGATTTTTGTTCATGAACTCTTTGCCCATGCCTATGTTTTCAAGAGTTCCTCCTACTTTCTCTTCCAGGAGATTTAGTGTTTCTGTTTTAATATTTAGATCTTTAATCCATTTGACTTTAGTTTAGTGTATATTGATAGAGCTGGGTCAAGTTTTAGTTTTCAGTTTGTAGAGAGCCAGTTTTTCCAGCACCATTTGGTAAAGAGACTATCTTTCTTCCAGTAAGTATGTTTGGCTCCTTTGTTAAAGATAAGTTGGCTGAATGTGTTTGCAGAGGCTTGTGCATCTTATAATGTATTCCATTGATCCTGAGGTCTATTTTTTTTTGCCAATGCCATGCTGATTTTACCACAGTAGCTTTGTAGTATAATTTCAAGTCAGGAATTGTGATGCCTCCTGCCTTGTCTTGGTGTTCAGGATTGCATTTGCTATTCTAGGACTTTTCAGGTTCCAAATAAATTTTAGGAACAATTTCCCTAGGTCTTGGAGGTATGTTGGTGGTAGTCTGATAGGGATTGCATTAAATCTGTTTAACAATTTTGGGAGTATGCCCATCTTCATAATGTTGGTTTTTCCTATCCAGGAGCAGGGAATATCTTTCCATTTTCTGAAATTCTTTACGATCTTTTTTTCAGAGTACTGTAATTTTCATTGAGTAGATCTTTGACATCTTTAGTTGGATTAATTCCTAAATATATCATTTTCTTCGATGCTATGGTAAAAAGTTTTTTTCTATAATTTTCCGCTCTGGGTGTTTGTTATTCATGTAGAGGAATGCTATTGATTTTTGGGTATTGACTTACTATTCTGCTATGCTACCTTATTGGTGTATTAATTCTAGTAGCATGTTGGTGGAGCTTTTTGGATCTTCCAGGTAGAGTATCAAGGCTTCTTTAAATAATGATAGTTTAACTTTTTCTTTACCTATTCTTATTCTTTTTATATATCTCTCTCTTGTCTAATGGCTCCAGCTAATGATTCCAGAACCATATTGAATAGGAGTAGTGATAGAGGACATCCTTGTCTTATACCAGATCTGAGAGTAAAAGATTTCAATTTTTCCTCATTTAGAACTATGTTACCATTTGTTTGTCATAGGTGGCTTTTATCAGATTGAAATAGAGGCCATCCATTCCAATTTTCTATAGGACTTTGAACATGAGTGAGTGTTGGACTTTGTCAAAAGCCTTTCTGCATCCACTGAGATGATTATGTGGTTTTTGGAATTGGCTCTATTGTTATAGTGTATTACATTTGTAGATTTGCATATATTGAACCATCCTTGCATTCCTGGAATGAATCCTACCTGGTCATGGTGTATAAACTTCTTGATGATTTGCTGTATATTATTTGCTTGGACTTTGTTGTGGATATTTGCATTTATCTTCATGAAGGTGATTGGCCTGTAGTCCTCTTTTTTAGTTGTGTCTTTCCTTGGTTTTGGTATCAGTATAACACTTGCCTGCAGGAATTATTTTGGGGGAATTGTTTCCTTTTGAATTTCTTTGAAGAGTTTGAGGAGTATTGGGAATATATCTTTTGTAAATTTCTTGTAGAATTCAGCTGTGAATCCATCAGGCCCTGAATTTTTCTCTGTCGGTCGGGTTTCTTTTTATTATATTTTGTATTTCATTGACTGTTGTTGGGTTATTGAGAGTTGTTATATCTTCTTGATTCAGTTTGGTAATGTATAACTTTGTTGGAATCTGTCCATTTCTTCTGTGTCTTCTTTTCTGTGAGAGTAATGATTCTCAAAGTAGCTATTAATGATCTTCTGAACTTCCACTGGTTCTGTGGTGATTTTACCCTTTTCATTCCTTATTATTTGTATTTGAGTTTTTTCTTTCCTCTTTTTGATGAGATTAGGTAAGGGTTTATAAATGTTATTTAGTCTTTTAAACCAGCCTTTGATTCGTTAATTCTTTGTGTTGGTTTCTTCATCTCCGTTGAATTAATTTCTGCTCTAATCTTTATGATTTCTTCCCATTTTTGGGCTTTGGGTTTGTTTTGCTCTTCCTTTTCTACATGTTTGAGGTGCAGCATGAGGGTATTTTTGTCCTTATTATGTTTTCCTAATGTGTGAGTTCACAGCTATAAATTTCCCTCTAGGAACTGCTTTCATTGCATCCCATAAATTCTGATAAGTTGTGCTTGAATTTTCATTGAATTGTAGATATTAATTTCTTGTTTAATTTCATCTGTAATCCATTGGTTGCTGAGGAGGGTGTTGTTTAATTTCTATATATTTATGGAGTTTTGTTTTTTCTTTTGTCATTTATTTCCAGTTTCATCACACTGTGGTCAGATAATATGCATGGATAACTTCTGTTTTCTTGCATATACTTAAGCATGACCTATGAACTAGTATGTGGTTTATTTTAGCAAACTTCCCATGTGCCACTGAGAAAAATGTGTGTTCATCTGTGGTTGGGTGGAACACTGTATATATCCAGTAAGTCCATTTGTTCTAAGTTGTGGTTTAGTTCTGCTATTTCTTTGGTATTTTTTGGTCTGGTTGACCTATCTTTTTGGAATAAGGGGGTGTTAAAGTCTCTTGTTAAGATTGTGGCATTGGATATTAGATGTTTCATGTTCATTAGGATTTGTCTTATATAGTTGGGTGCTCCTGTGTTTGGTGCATAGATATTTGTGAGTGTTACAACTTCCTCTTAAACTTTCTCCCCTAACCAGTATGTAGTGGCCTTCTTGCTTTTGTTTGATCATTCTTGGTTTGAAGTTGAGACTGTCTGTGAATAGGATTGCTACCCCTGTTTTTTCTGAGGTAACAGGAGTGGCGTATTGTTTTCCATCCTTTGACTTGCAGCCTACAAATTTCTTTATGAGTTAAATGTGTTTCTTGTATACAGCATATTGTTGGATTTTGCTTCCTAATCCACTGTGCTGGTCTATTTCTTTTGATTGGTGAAGTGAGTCCATTTACATTGACGGTTATAATTGAGATGTATTGACTTATTATTGCCATGTTATTTGCCTGCTGTTGTTTACCCCCTTTTCTCCTCTGTTCAATTGTTTGTCCTATTTGGTTGTTTCCTTCCATTCTCATTTGAGGAGTTCTGGTCATTTTGGCTGCTCCCCAGAATATCTTTTAGTACTCTGTGTAGGGTTGGCTTTGTCATCATGAAATTATTTAGTTGGTTTTTGTAATGAAAGTATTTCATTTCTCCATCAAACTTGAAAGAGAGTTTTGCAGGGTATAGTAGTCTCTTCTTGAATTTGTTTTCACAGAGGACTTGAAATACTCTGCTCCATGCTCTTCTTGCCTTCATGCTTTGTGAAGAGAATTCTGCCATTATCCTTATGGGTTTTCCTTTAAATATGGTCTGTTTCTTTTCTCTAGTGCCTTTTAGTATATTGTTTTTGTGCTGGATTTCTGAGATCTTTACTATTATATGTCTGGGTGTGCTTTTAGTTGGGTTGATGTTTTTTCGAGTTCTATATGCTTCAGTTTCCTGAATGTCAGATTGTTTCCCCATACTTGGGAAGTTTTCTGCTATTACTTTTGCCCATATTCTTTTTATATCATTTGTATTGCCTCCCTCTTTCTCATTGATGCCTATTAATCTCACATTGTTCATATTTGCATCATCTTGCAGTTGATGAATTATTTTTTTAGGCATCCTAGTTGTTTTTAAGAGATCTTTTCTTACCTTTCCTCTAGCTGTGATGGCATCTTCAAAATCTGAATCCCTGTCTTCACTTTCACTCAATCAGTTTTGCAAGCTCATGATTGAGATTTTAAGTTCCTCTATATCTCTTTGACTCTGCTTCATGTGATCATTTCTTTCCCATATTGCTTATTCAAGGATTCCATTGTTTTTCTATTATCCTCTATTTTTTATCAGTGTCTTCTTGAGAAGGAGTTATTAATTCTTTCAGTATAGTTATACTTTCTTTTTTTTAAGGTCAGAGATCATTTCTGATCTGATTTCCTCTATATGTTTCTGCAGTTGTTCCTTTCCTTCAGATGGTATTAATTCAGACATTTTAGCTGTGTGATTCCCAATTTCTTCTGTGGTAGTGTCTTCTGCACTTGTTCTGGGTAGGCTCAGGGCCTGAGATTGCATTTTCTTCCTTCTCATTATCATTTTGTGTAGCACTATCCTCTGAACTTTGGTGTAGAGCTTTGGTGCAGGTATAATCTTAGCACCTACTGAAATTCTTTTGTTCCCTGTCTTGTTCAAGAGTGAAAGAGAGAGGATGCTGCTGTAGATCTGGGTCTCACAAAGTGTCTCAGCTACCAGGTCTTGATCTATGAAGTTTGAACTCATCCCAGTGTGCTTGGCTTGGGTCTGGCTGCTGTGCTCAGCTTCTTCCTGCTGCTACCCTTGGAAGTGAAATCACTGTGCCATCTGGCAAGATGTTATGCTACTGGATAGCTGGGTTGTTCTGTTCCCTGACCTCACTTCAGGGACTTCAGCTACAGTTTCACACCATGCCTTCATCCTGGACCTGGGCTGGGCCTGGAGGGGTCCTAAACGTATTTCAGAAGTTCTCACCCACATGCTGAGCCTGGGCTGAGTCTTGGGGCATCAGAGGGGTGCAGTGGAGCAAAAACTTTTCCACCCACACATCGGGCCTGGGTTGAGTCTCAAGTTTTGAAGCTTTGTCATAGGTTGTCCACCAAATTTCCATTATTCACAGTGACCTGGTTAACCCTGAATTCAAGGGGAAAGGTGCATCACTGGAGGTCACCCATGGAGAAACAGAAGATGGAGTGAATACTTCTGAATAATAATATAACCCTACCCTAACTGAACACAGTATTGTTCTCCAGATTGCAATCTCAGAGATTAAGATGTTCTTTAAACACAGAGGTTGTGCAGCTTCAATTTTCTAAGCTCAGTTTCTTCAACTGGAGCATGAGAATGCTGTTAGGGCGAGGCCTCTCATGGAGCTGTTCTCAGCAGTAAATGAACTGTGTGGTACCCAGAACAAGATGTGCAACACAGTAGTCATTAAATATTGTTCTAACTGCCCTCAAGCTCCTTAGGTCTGTGAGCAACATCACTGTCTAGTCAAGCACCAAGTGGGTACTGATCCATGTGGCTGTTGGGGTCAATTTCTGTACCTCTGCTTCATCTGGACAGAGGACCCTCCCTCTGAGAGCTGGCCCACAGTTGGTCTTCCTTGGGGCTGGAGACTTGAAGTGTTTCTATGAGTTACTTTGCTCCTACCATAGACCACATGTCCTGTAGTTGCCGATGTGGAATCATTTTTCCTCATGGCTATGACAGCATCTGGCCATGAACTGTGAAGATGGTCTTCAGCTGCTGCTTCTCTCATACAGTTGAAGTGGGGCCAAGCATATCCCATCTTCGTTGCTTTACTCTGTCAGTCAAATTATGAGTGCACCTTCCCCAGCTTCTGGCTTTCCTCTACTGAAAATTCCTTCCTTCTCTAGAACTTTCTGGGTGCCAGAAAGACAAGAGAAGAGCATGTGTGCCTCACAGACATGCTTCTACTTCCATCCCCTTCTCCTTCCAGCAATCATTTGGCAAGAAGGTGTAGATTTCCAATTCCTTCTTCTGTAGCAGTCCCTCTATTTAGGTGGCATTCTCTTCTTCCCTTCTCTGAGGCATCAGTAATGAATAATTGCCAAGGAACTTTATGTGAAGAGAAATCTAGAGCATACTCTTTTAGTATTTTCAAGTTACTCTCTTAGTTATATTTTATTGTAATAAGCAAGTTCCACATCATTTCCACTGAGAAATAAGTGACACATTGGAGACATAAAATCCATTCCTAAATATTTAAAGAAATGTCATGTTAAATAGAGATTAATCATTTTGGATGGGCCTTCAATGGCTAAACTGGGGTCAAATGGCAGACTTTACTGTGAAGTAAGTTGTAATAAAAAGTTCAAAACTAGCATTTGTGTATGCATTTTATTTATTTGTGAAAGATGTATCCTAAAAATATTTGACAGTAAATTGATTCAAGGGATATTTCAATATATGTTAGTGTTTTTTTTTTTTCCATAGGTGATTAAATCATGTAGTAGAAATTCTGTTGGTAGAAAGACGAAGTTGAGTTAAGGCTCTGCCCCCTTGAAGACTAAAATTCTTTCCTTCTTTCCTTCTCCCATTCCTACCTCATCTTCTAATCTCTCAAATAACATTCTCACTAAGCCATTGCATTCTTCACAGACTTTGAGACTATGTGGGTTCTCTGGACCCAAATGCTCCACCCACATCTGTGGATTCAGCTAATCCCTGATAGAAAATATTGGCAAAAAACTGAGTCTGCATTGATCATTCACAGACTTATTTCCTTGTCATTTTCTCCAAAACAATACTGTGCTTCTTTCTTTGTGTTACATATAACATTTATATTTTTACTAGATATTATAAGTAGAGGTAATTCAACAAATACAAGAAGATGTGTATAAGTTAAATGCAAATATTACAATATTTTACATTCAGGCTTTGAGCACCTGCAGATTTTGGTGTCCTGGAGGGGTTCTGGAATCAATTCCCAATGGATAAAAAGGATGATTGTATATAAGTGACATAAGTAACAGTTCTGTGGGCATAGACACATATTAGATTGTGGCTAGCTAGGATAACCACTTTTCACACTCAGTCTATGTAAAGGGGCTTCTGAGGCTTGCTGAGTACCCGGGAAAGATGAAGAGGCACCCTGACCTGCAGGTGGTTTCCAGGGGCTTGTGTGTTAAAAGACAAGTGTTCATGTATATGTACAAATCAGGTGTCATTTTTCTGCCAGCGTCAGCCTAAATTGGAGAGATTGTCTTTTCTCCCCACTATTCATAATTTAAAATTTCCCCTCTAGACTACTCTTAGCAATTAATAACATTGTATCCAGTATATCAGTACAATAAGAGGCCAGATTGTGTGTTAAAAAATGTGAATTTTAGCTCCTGAAGCTTCTATATGGATTCAACTCCTGAAGCTTCTCCTAGGCCAATGTCTCTTTCATCTGTGGAAAGTTTTTAGAGTGAGAGTTGCCTTTCTCTATTTTTTTGACTTGTTAGAATCCCAGAAATTAATTGATCTTTTGTATTTGTTTTAGCTGGACCACCATGTGGTAGCTGAACATAGTCACAAGGTACATGTGATGCTTTGGTACCTATATACATTGCATGATAGTAAAATCATATGCTGAGTATATTCATTCCCTCATACATTTATCATTTTTTTTGTAGTGAGAGTAGTCTCCTCTTCTGGCTACCATGGCATTTTAGACATCATTATCGTAGTCCACCTGCTTGTGCAGTAGAACATCAGAATTTATGCCTCCTATTTAATTCTAGCTTTGTACCTGTTGACTGATCTCTTCCTATCCTTCCCTTTGTATTTCCCTCCCTAACTTTTTGCAACCACTCTCCTCCAATTAGAATGGATTGTCTTTTCATTTATTTCTCTTACTTAGTTGCTCCACATAGAACATCCAGCACTCTGTGTGAAAGAAGGATTCCCTGTCTTACTGCAATTGTTTTTCCATGTTCTGGATGATATTTGCTGTGGGTTTGTCACAGATGGCCTTTATTCAGTGGTAGTGCATTTCTTTTATACCTAGTTGCTGATGATTTTTATTAAAAAGTCTATTCAATTGTGTTAAATATTTTTTTTTGCATCTGTAGAAATGAGAATAGAATAAGAGAAATAAAGGGCTCAAAGTATGAAAATAAAGACAAACCAGTAGGCCAGAAATGTATATAATAGATTATCTCTTACTTACTAGTATTTATGTTTCTATTTTGACATATGTAGAAATATGTTTCCTTCTGTTCTATACATGTGATGGGTGAAAAGTGTAAAGGTAAGATAGGGTACTTCATTATTTTATTCACTGATCATGCAAAAATGACATATTATTAACATATGTTCATCCCCTCATGCAATTATCTTTTTTTTCTTAGTGAGAGTAGTCTCCTCTTCTGGTTATCATGGCATTTTGATCTCTTCCTATCTTTCCATCCCCACTATTCATAATTTTAAATTTCCTCTTCTAGACTACTTTTGGTATTTAATAACACTGTATCCGGTATAGAGGTATAATTAATATATAATGTATTATTAACAATATATTAATATAAAAACAGATATTAATTAAGCAGTATAATTAAAATATTAATATATATTAATATACTAGACTGTCAGTGCACAAATTATATTAATCACAAATTACTGTGCTTCAGTACAAACCCTACGTTCTGTTTGGGCGCTTTACACTGTGTACTTAGAGGCTTTCAAAAAAGTAGCTGAGCTCCACATTCATTCAGATTTCCTCTATTCTTACCTGAGGTTCCTTCTCTGTCCCAGCAGTCCATGCAAAATATCGCATAACTTTTCAATATTATGTCTTCTTAGGTTTCTCTAGGATATGGCAATTTCTAAAGATTTCTTTGTTCATAACTTTGAAAGTTTGAAGAGCACTGGTCAAGTAGTTTGTAGAATGTACAAACTTCATAGTCACAAGGTACATGTGATGATAGTCACAAGGTACAAGGTACAAGTTTGGACTGAAGTTTTTATGATTTTTCTGTATGGTTAGACTGGGCTCATGGGTTCTGGTGAACAAAACATCAGAGGTAGAGTTCTACTCCCATTCCACCACACTATCACCACGACTGCCTCTGTTCATAATAATCTTTTCTTTTTCTTTTTTTTTTTTTTTTTTTGGCAGAACCGGGGATTGAACTCAGACCCTTGTGCTTGCCAGGGAAGTGCTTATTCCACTGAGCCATCTCCCCGGCCCCTTGTTCATAATAATCTTGATCAGCTGGTTGAAGTGAAACTTGTCAAGTTTCTTCACTATAAAGACACTCCACTATTACCTTTCCCCATATTGTATATTTTAGCTATAACGAGATGCTACCTGATTCATTTTTTGCTCCAAATGGTTTCATTTTTGGCCACTGGGGAATCTTTCAGTGGGATCCCATCCCTGTCAGATACCATCTCTGTCCATCATCACTATCAACACCACCGTTGTCACCGTCACCACCAGCAGCACCATCGTCCTCCTTGTTTTTATCATTTTTTCCTTGCTTTCTGGCACTGATATATGTTCTAGGCTCAACTTGCATATTTCCTGTTCCTGTTCTATAACATCTATTACTCTAAGGAATTCTCACTTCACTTATTGGAGAGTGGTGGTAGAAACTAAGATCTAAGCAAGAGTGTGTACACGGCTTCTAGAGGGCTGTTATTTCTAGATCTTCTCTGCTGAGGTAATGAAAGCATGCTAGTCTATGATTACAGACACCCACACAAATATCTATATTCATCTATATCTATATTAAACAAATATAGGTTCATATCATTTTTCTTCAACCTTAATTTTTTTTATCATCTAGATCACTCCAGCTTTTCTACATGCTTATCTACCATCTTTTAGTTTAACAAGGAATCTCTCTCACCACCTACCATCCATTTACTTGGTTGTTTAATTCCATTATACATGGATGACAATCTCAATCCATTGTTTTTATTAAAAAAAAATTATGGAGCTGGGCCAGCAAGATAGCTCAGCAGACTAAGAACCTGCTTAGCAAGCACAGGGACTGGGGTTCCATCCCTGACACCACATACCCCAGCCCCGCTAGTCCCACCCTCAGCCTCTCTAGCTCCACCCCCAGCCTCTCTAGCCCCACCCCCAGTCTCACTAGTCCCACCCCCAGCCACTTGGAGCTGGCCACTGAGTCCAGGTGTGGTGGTGCACACCTGTCATTCCAACATGGGAGAGGCAGAAAACAGGAGGATCACTATGAGTACAAACTGCATAGTAAGACCCTGTACCAAGTATATAAAGAAAAGAAAAAATATGGAGCTAAATATTAATTCCTAAATGCAAATGTCTATTGTTCATAGCAAGGGCAACAAGTATCAGTCTGCTATTTTCAATGACATTTGGATAGTTCAATAAATTTAATTATTAAGTATCCATAGGAGAATAGCTGGGTTGAACAGGATTTCCAGTCCTGGTTTTTTGAGGACTCTCCACACTGATTTCCACAGTGATATTTTCCCAAAAGAACTGAAAACATCATACCATAGGGATGTATGTGCACCCATGTTTATAACAGCACAATTTGTCATAGCCTAATCTTGGAAACAACCAGAATGCCTATCACTTGAGGAATGGATGAAAAAAATGTGGTATTTTTTATATAATAGAATATCACTCAGCTATAAAGAAAGACAAACTTGAGGTCTTTATATGTAAGTGGATGCAACTAGAGGCTATACTCATAAGTGAAATAAGCCACACTCACATGTAAATATCATATTGTCTCCCTAGTATAAGAACCTGAAAGAAAAAAATAAAACCTGAAAGGTATAATAGGCATAATAAAATAGAAAGAAATTGAACATAAGGATTAAACATAAGAAGGGAGAAGAGAAAAGATAGGAAAAAAAAGAAGGGGGAAAATCATGCAAGTATATATACAACAAGGCTTAGCTTAGATGATTGCGCTAATTTTCATCAGTGTTTTTTGAAAGAAACAATTAATATTTAGAATTTTCACTTTGACCAACTATGTACTGATATCTGTGATCTAAGCAACTACATGGAGGACAGCAATGTGTAATACAAAAACTTTGTTGCATACATCTCATATTGGTCTTTGAAATGTGTACTGTTTCTAATGTCTTATCAGTTATTATTATACTCTTTAAGAGAAAATTTTAAAAAAGTAAATAAAATGACAAAAAATTAAGGGTTATTAAAAGCAAGCATTAATAATTATTTTCTTTTTGCTTTTTTAAAAATGTATTTTAGTACAGGGTCTACAGGGTCTCACTACACAAATCAGACTCATAGTGATCCTCCTGTTTTCAGTCTCCCAAGTTCTGGGATTACAGATGTGGGCCACCATGCCCAGTCTCAATCACTGTCTCAGTATGCTCCAAAGGCGGGGTCAGTACAGCATGCTGGAGCTCTAACCCCTGTCCCTGCACCTGCCTAAGCAGGCACTTTAGTCCACTGAATTATCTGACCAACCCAATAATCAATTATTTGTCAAATCTCAAATAGCTATATCTGCTAATCTTAGCAACAGTTTTTATGATAAAAATAGGTACTATAACAACCATTGTTAATTCGCTATTCTCGTTTTGAAAATCTGTAACATATTGATTGTTGTTACCCTGTTTCTTTCTTTGTTTCTGCTATTTGTTTTGGTCTTTGATTTTACCCTTCAAAATAAAATAAAATAAAATAGAAAGCATTCATCTTGCATATACATGGATTTTATTAAATTTTACAAACGGATATTGACAAAGGCACTAGTGAAGTGAAGGGACACATAGTGTAGACATTCACTGATTGCCTATCGTTTGACAACCTTTGTGCTAAGTATGAGATAAGTAAAAGTGAAAAGGATCCATTCTAAGGTTTGAAGGCATGACAGACTAGACACACAAAAAGCTGGCACAGAATTTGAGAGAGGCACACAGAATTTGATAGGCATTCAAATATTTATATAAGTAAATGAGAAGGGGATAGTGTTTTCTGCTACAGAGAAGAGAGAAGGCTTCACAAAGCTGATATTTCATCTGTCTCTGAATATAAGCAGAAATTCAATAACAGAGAGAAGAAAGAGGGCGTAAGCCGAGGGGACAGCACACACTGGGCACAGAGGCATGAAAGTGCTTGCTCTTCTTACCGCTCAATATCCTATTACATAAATCTAATGATACCCTATTCCCAAACAGTGACATTAATTCTTGGTGAACCATAAGCATAAATGATTAATGAAGATTTGTGCTTTGGAAATACAGTGACATTAATAACACCTGTGCTGCTTCCAACATGGGACAAATAGTGCACAAGTTGGGTACTAATAGCATCCTCAGAGAATTAACATCTTAAAGCAGCACTTGCTGAGATTGCACCATAAGAAGGAATGAAATAATTAGGTTTTGTGATCTCTTGGGGCTAATGAAAAAAATCATTTCATTTTTCATTTGGGATTAGTTTAGTGGCTTAAAGATACTGTAAAATGTCATATTATTTATCATAGACTTTCTGAATATTTTACCCCAAACACTGCCTAATTTTCTGTAAAGTTATGTGAAATATAAATGTTCTTGCTTTTTAAATGTTAAAATAGCTGTCTCTAAAAATAAAATATATTCAATTAAATTTGGATATATCATGATTAAAAATTCCTTTTTTCTTTTTATGAAATTATAAAATATTACTTTTTCTTTGTATCTCTCTGAAATGATGCTATGCACACATGTACATTTTCTTCATGGATGTCATAACCACAGATAATTTTCCTATCATATCACCTAAGTCCCTATCTGTATTCTAGAACTGGAGCCATATACTGTAAGTACTGAGAAGAGGTTATTTTTTACAAGATCAACTATAATAAACATTATTTTGATAATACTGTCACATAAATTTTATCTTCATTGCAATGTTTTGGATTTAAACCCAGAATATATAAGAGCTTAGGGCTTGAAGTCTTTAAATAATGACAGTGTTAATATGGATATATTATGTGTTAAGTTGAAATAAAGAAAACACTAAGGCTTAAAGTGAAAGAATTTAAAACAGAAAGTTGCTTTTGTGGACAAGATATCAAAAAAGAAAAGTACAAGAATGAAATATTGCATATGTCTATACACATTGTAAGCAAAACTTCCAGAACTTTCTGGATAATCTTTTGGGGGTCTAATGTTTGTTTTTACTGGTATCAAGGATTGGTTTTGGTTAGAAGGGTTTGCTGGTCCATCTGACTTCACTGGGGCAGTCTCAGCTGCTCATGCCTTTGATATACAACACCCTGGGAAGTGCTATATTGGAGTCTATAGGAGACTTTTACTGTCATCCTTCAATGTGATTCACTTCTACTACTACTTTCTTCAAAAAAATACCACCAGGCTATTCAAATTGCTTGTTCTAGACAATGGAGAGATGGAAATTTCTAGAAATGTGTGTTCTCTTTCAAACACAGAGCAGCTTAGTGACTGATACAGAATTTAGGACACTGCCTCAAGTTGGAACAAACTCTTTGCCATTATTTGTCTACCCATCTCCCTGTGGATAAGGCTGAGGCTGGGGATTCATCTGAAATCATTCTCTTGCTTACTAATTTGGTTTGGCTTTATTGACATATAGATCAGAGTTGCATCATGTTAGAAAGATCTTCTGGAAGATAAAAACACTATGAGTGAATCTTTGGCAAGCCACAAAAAGAATACCATAATACACACCTCAAGGTCCTGCAGCAGGATCTTTTCACCTATAGCAGGGAAGTGTGTAAAACTGCACTCAATAGGTCTGTGCCATGGGATACCTTGACACTGTGAAAAGAAGATTGACTGTTAGTATGTGGGTGTTGTAGACTCGGTGATATTTAAGGCTGGAGGGGCTCTGTTACAATCTGTTGCATAATAAAAATGAGATATCAAGGTTCAGGCCCCAGGAGTCCCCAGACTTTCATGCTTCTAATCACATTTGCAGCCGGCCCCCTCCATTGGGTCACATCTGTAACTTCATGGAGGAATCCTGTGGCCAGGTGTTAGAAGAGAAAAACAAAACAAAACAAAATAAAACTCCTGATCTTGATTCATGGTTTGGTACATTGACACAAAGTGTAAACAGATTGCTGCTACAAATGTAATCCTACTTAGGAAAACTTCTAAAGTATAAAGTGAGTGGAAATCTTCCTAATGACTATTTGGTTGTACATTTCCTGCTAAGGAGAAAAATAGTCAGAGCTAGGGATTTACATCTTATAAATGGATAGCTTGGCTCTCTTGGCCAGGGATCCAGAAGAAACTAAGATTGGAAGGTTGAGTGCAAAGAGGCCTACGGGAGAGACATGATGACAGATCAACAGAGTAGGCACAAAAGGGTAAGGATCTTTGTATCACATGCTAGTATTTACCCTTTATTATCTGCTACAGAAGTGCCACAAACTTACTGGTGGACTGAACAATTAGTCCAGTAAATGACAGTGCAGTTGCTACCCTTGGGTACTCTAGTGTACCAAAGAGTCGACCATCTTCATCATGAGAAGAAAGTCCTTACCAAGAAATATGTTGCTTAATTCCTTGATCTTAGACTTCTCAATCTCTAGAACATTGAGCATGGCTTAAGCTACCCAGCATGAACAAACTGGTGGTAATCATGACTAACTGCAGCTGATTCCCATTACCTATCCCTTTGGTGGCACAGACCGACTTCAAGACTCCTGTACTTTATGATCTCTGAGAAGGCAAATGAGCCACCTGACGAAAAGTGATTACTTTAGGTATCGCTTACTCAGAGAAGAGCAGCCATTTCTCTTTACTTGGATTGAATTATAACTCAGGTATGGATTGGTCTTTTTCTCTACTCAATACTTTGTCCTTCCAATCCTAGGACTCATTGAGTATCTAATTTACTTTCATAAGATTCTATTTATAATTTCCTCCAGCTCTGCAGCAAAAGAAGTACAAGAGGATTGGTGAGATAGCTCAGTGGACTAGGCACATGCTTAGGCAAGTGCAGGAACTGGAGTTTGATCCTGCACCGGCCCCATCCCAGGGCACACTCAGTCGGCTATGGAGACCAGGTGTGGCAGTGCATACTTGTAATCCCAGTGCTGGGGAGACTGAAAACAGGAGGATCACTAGGAGTCCAAGCTGCATAGTGAGCAGGGGACATGTAATGATGTCATAACGCATACAATGACCAGAAGACATTAGCTTAGGAGACATTTCTCTTAGTTGTTTATTGTTTGTAATGTGTGAAAAATGTGTGGTCTTTAATATTCTTAAATCTACCCATTTTAACTCAGTTAACCTACTCTGAGAATTCTACCATAGAGTAGTAATTAGGAAGAGATTTATGTAAAAATTACTACTAGTAATGAAAACTTGGAACTTTATTAGCTCAAAATAAAAAAATAGATAAACTAAGATATTTGTCAATGATAGAATATTATACAATTATTAAAGATTATGTTTAACAATATTTTTATTATATAAGAAAATGCCTATGTTATAGTTATAAATGAAAATTATTAAAATAATTTTATTGAGAAACAAATAGCAATGAGACAGTTTCAAAACCGATCAGTAGGACAGTTTTAATAATAAATACATTGCACATTCTTGTCTCAGTGGTTATTCATTGTACAAGATGCAGACCTCACATCCCGTCCACAAACACTATTAGAACAAGTCTTATTCATTGAATTAAGAGAATGTAGCTGTATATCTATCCTAACTACTTTGAATATACAGATATAAAATGGTCATTTATTTGTATCTCCTTTTTTGGTTTAGTTTTATCAGAGAAGGATATTCCATTGTCATTTAAATATTGTAGGCATGTGAATTTAGCAAAATAATCTAATATAGTCCAGTAGTTCATAATAGTAGTGGGTCATCCGCAGGACTGGCAATGTCAGAAGTTGTTGACCTGAGCCCTTTACAGCCCAGCATACCAATATGGCTTCACCCCTTATACCTCATTTTTATACCTTGCTGCTGGATGGTTAAGATCAAGATAAAACAAGACCTATATAACAAGAAATTTAATCCACTGAGCTATTTGGCTGGCCCTCAAAATTTTCTTAAACTTTAAAACTTTTTTTTTACTTGATGGAAAAATGCTTTAATATTTAAGAAAATTTTGAGGGCCGGCCAAATAGCACAGCAGATTAAAGTGTGTGCAAGCAGGCACAGGGGCTGGGGGTTCGATCCCAGGACCTGCAGTGCTAGCCCCACCCCTCGGACACTCCGAGACTATTGAGACTGGGCGCCGTGGTGTGTGCCTGTAATCCCAGCTCTTGGGAGGTTGTAAACAGGACCCAATCTAGTAGTGAGACCCTGAACATCTTGTAGACCCTTCCCTAAAATACAGATAGACAAACAAATGAATAAAATATTTAAGAAAATTTTGATTAAAAAACAAAAACAGGCAAAAAGACTTGTCCTAACAGATATCAGCATTAATTATAAAACTATAGCAATTAAAATGATGCATGATTTATAGCAAGATCTATACATATTAGTAAAAATAACAACTATTTTTTTAAGTTCTTGTATGCCTCATCTTAATCAAAGTAGAACAGAATTAACTCAGTTACTCATGACAACAATATGAAATATACACGACTACTAACTGTACAAAGAGGTTAGATGCTTTAATTTTCTTAAACTGAATTATCAATCAGAAAAAGGCCCAAGCACAGATGTAAGCTTGGCTTATGATTTTTTTTTTTGTTTTTTGGTACTGGGGACTGAATTCAAGACCTTGAACTTTCCAAGCAAGCCCTTATGTTGCTGAGTTATCTGTCTAGCCCCTTGGCTTATGATAGTGATGGTATTATAAATCAGTGGGCAAAGAGTGGACTGTTCAGTGTATAGTTTCTTATTTTGGCAAAAACGAGCTTAGTTCCTGAGCTCATAGCATATACATAAATAAATTATATTGAGAACCTGAAAATTATTAGAAGAATATGTAGGAGAATATCTTCATGACTATATTAATCAAAGTCAGGATAGGACCTAGTGGTTACTCACAAGTGATAACAGAGAGCAGAATGGCTGGCTGTTTACAAAGTTATGTGGTGATCAAGGAAAACTAACATGGGATGCTGAATCATTCCGGGGCTGACCACAGCAAGCAGTCATTGCTGTTCCAGTTCCTAAACATGAAAGTGAATGGAAGGAGAGGGGATGGACCCAAGAACTGTGTGAGACCTAGGATTGTAAAAAGGCCAGTCGACAGGACTGCTGATCACACAAGAGTGTAGAAGAATACAATTATCCTTAAACTTTCACACACCAGGACACAAATCAGGAATATAAGTATCTCAACCTTTCCCTCTTCTGAGCCCTGAATTCCCTGCAAATACCTCCCATGGCCAAACCTAATGCAAAGTGAAGGCTGAGGAGCCCAGCGGAAATGATCTACAAAGGCTGGATTTTCAGGGCACGGAGCCGACTGTAGAGGGCCTGGGGATGGGTCTGGGATGGAAAACAGTGACTGCCTAAGAAAACTGATGAATGCTCAGAAAGATGAAAATAAAAAGTATTTATTTTAGATAAGACCCCAAAACACACCTACTACATAAAAAAAGACATAATTTGTTTATATTCAAATGTAAAACAGGCTTCATTTTGTTTAAAGCAAATATGAATGCTTGAAAGAAGGATATTTGAAACCATGAACCAAAAGTTATGTTCTGCATATATAGATATGTGTATGTGTGTGTACATTCATGATTGTATGTTCATATTTATATTTATTTACATACCAAATGCTTTTATTTTCTTGTTTTATGTATTTGGCACAGGGTCTCACTATGCAGCTCGGACTCCTAGTGACCCTCCTGTTTTCAGCCTCTCCAGTGCTGGGATTACAGGCAGGCACCACTGTGCCCAGACTTGGGCTCTGGCTCAGCGTGTCCCAGGGGTTGGGCCATTTTGTCATGCAGGAACAAGCATTGAACCCTGGTCCTTGAACTTTCTCGCTAGCCCTGTGTGTCCCAAATGTGGACAGGCATGTGAAAGCTGTAATATACTGTTGTGAATTGCTACAACCCTTATAGGAAAACCAAGCTATGTTAAAATTGTCCATACATTATGATCCAGAGATTTCTCACCTACAAATATGTTGCAGAGAAATCCTTGCAAATGTGCTTCAGGAAAGTCACATTTTAAGAATATCCATCATAGTGTTATTTGAATATAAGAAGAAACATAAAAAATAGCTAAATGTTATTTGGAAGAAACAAATAAATTGTGATCATGTCATATCATGAAATACTAGAGAATATTAAAATTTATGAACAATATATTTATTCTGACAGTTTTTGACCCTTCAATATGCTGAGTTGAGTTAAAAAGAACTGAAGAGATATTTAGTATTATAGCTTTTGTAAAAGAATAAATAAATAAAGTAATAGAGTACACACACCTATTGACTTTGCCTGCCAGTGTTACAATAGAAGACCACATGCTAGGTAATTTATTTTAAAAAATGAAGTCTATTTCTCATAGTTTGGGAGGCAGAGGGCATCATAATGTGACAGATGGCTTCTTTTATGATAAAGTCACCCTCATTCTGACTAACCGAGTCCCCTACTACTGACATGAATCCATTTGTAATGTTAATGGATCTAATGACTTTTAAAAAGAAACCTCTTGACACTTGAAAAGTTCCAGTTCCTAACTTTATGATAGTAATTAAATTTCAGGATGAGTTTTTTAGGATATCCATCTATCTATCTTTATTTATTTATATAAATAAATATTCCATATTTATATATATATATGATATATATGAGAAAATATAAGCATTAAAATATGAAATACTGACTCAAATTATATGAAATGTGTTTTTTTAAAAAATGGTTGGCTCTAGGTATATTTCTGCAGTGATAGATTTAAAAGCACTGCGATTTTATTTATAGTATTTTTATTTATAATGTGCAAAATCCAACAAACCAACAAAAATAATGTGGAGAGGTAAAATAAAAGATTAGTCAGCAGTGCCTCTGAAAAGTGGCATTTGGAGCACTAGTTTTTGTTTTCCTTATATTTTTTTCTACTTTACAAATTTTCTAAAATGAACAAGTTTTATTTTTATAGTTTATTCTCCCATGCTCTAGAAGTGTGTGTGTGTGTGTGTGTGTGTGTGTGTGTGTGTGTGTGTATGTGTATGTGTGTCCCACATTACTAGAAGCAACAATGGAAACTCCCATTTTTTAAAACTAATTTTATTGAGAAACAAATAGCAATGACACAGTTTTAAAACAGGTTAGTAGGACAGTTACAATAATTAATATATTGCATATTGTTGTCTTCATAGTGCTTATTCATAGTACAAGATGCAGACATGATATCCTGTCCAAACACTATTAGTACAAATCTTTCTTCTCATTGAATTAAGAGAAAGTAGCTGCATATCTATCCTAACTATTTTGTATACACAGATACAAAATGGTCCTTCATATGTATCCCCTTTTTTGTTAAGTTTTGTCATAGATGGGTATTCCATTTAGATATTGTAGGTGTGTGAATTCAGCAAAATATTCCAATCTAGTCCAGTAGTCCATAATAGTAGTGGGTTATCCGTAGGGTTGGCAATGTCAGAAGTCGTTGACTTGAGCCTTTCACGGCTCAACATGTTAATATGGCTTTACTTCCTCTCTCTCTCTCTCTCTCTCTCTCTCTCTCTCTCTCTCTCTCTCTCTCTCTCTGGTGGAATGGGGGATGGAACTCAGGCACTTGCACTTGCCGGGGAAGCACTTATTTCTCTGAGCCCTCTCCCCAGCCCTATACCTCATTTTTATACTTTTCTTCTGGATGCTTAAGACCAAGATAAAGCAAGGCCTGTATAACAAGAAATGTAACTTTTGTATCTGACAAGGTCAGTCAAATCCCCTCAGGATTTACCCTGAAATCCTGTACCACAGTTTGTAGATCCTTTGTCATTGTCAGCCATGTGAATGAGTCATGGTCATTGCTTGGCCAATTTGCTCTCTGTGAAAGCCTGAGAGAATGCTTTCTCTCCATTTGACTCTCCTTAGGTACACTGTCCATCATTGATCACTTTCCCTTGTGACCCCATAATCTCCTTGATCAGAAAATTTGGGACACAACTGATTTACAGGATGTCTAAGTACTGAGTTACAGTACAGGTTCCCATATATCCTGAGTCCTCACTGACCTTGAATGGCTAGGGCCAAAATGTTGGCTGTCCTTGCAGCCCTTCTTTTTACTAATTTTTCACGCAGCAAACTTAAGTTGCTAACCCTCCAGAAGAGAAGCTTAATATTATTGGCCATATAATGTAGGCAGTTGAGCTTAACCTCATTATCAGAATATCAAATATCTTAGACATAACATGGAACATACATTTTCAATCAAGTATTAATAAGTAAAACTTTAAATCCCTACAGAATCTGAAGAAAAAATATTAAGAATAAGAATAAACAATTACATATTTTTACACAGAAATTTAGAAATCTAACCATATACAGCATTGTAGTAGGACAGTCCTATGACATTTTCTTTCTTTTCTCTTGTTTTTATTTATTAGCCTTTTTTAAAACAAACCTTCACTTGAGAGACAGTATAGCAGTAATTGATATGACATGACAAGCAGTATGTATTTAGAAGACCAGAATGACAGGCATTCCAAGCATGACCCGACCATTCCACATTGCTATCTTCAGTGCAGTTGCTTGGTTCACAGGTATCAGCATATATAGTCAGGGCGAGAATCCTACCAATTAACTGCTAGTTTCAAAAACATGCTGAAGATTCTCAGGATCATTGCCTTAACCATCTTTTGCTTATAAATGTATGGTTTTGTCCCTGTCTTGTTTCCTAGCTTTTCTCCTTGCCCTCTCTTCATTGTTTAATCCTTAAATTCTCCCTTTCCTTTTAATTATGTTATATCTTTCTATTTTTATTTCTTCTTTTGAGTTTGAAGCTCCCATTTTTTAAGTAAAAGAAAGCAGCAGTCAGCATGACCTAGGAGGAGGGCCTTGCCATCTCTTTTGCGGCTCTTCCCTGGTTGAGTGAAGTCACAATGGACTGGAGGTACTAGCAGTTGAAAAATCCCCTGACTTTAGCAATGCATGAGCTTCTTTATTGTGTACACAGCAATTAAGGAAAGAGCACCGAAATCCATAGCTCTTATCAGAAATGTTTTCAGGGCCTTATTTAGGTTAATGCAATCTATGAGTGAATCCCAAATGATTATATGCACACTCACTTCCATCTGTTTTAGGCTTATTTGAAAAAAACATTTGTTGGATAATTTTCCCAAGTTTATTTTGGCCTGATTTGGTTTTCTCTTTTCAAACTCTCTTCAGCCTACCACAATTAGACCCGTTAAATCCATTTTGCTGTTTCACATGGTTGCTTTTTTCTCTGTGGTTTTTAAAATTAGTCAATCCAAAGGTAGCTTATTACAATGTAAGGTACATGAGATTTGATATTAGAAATCATAGTTTTTTGTGTCCTCACTGCTTCTTATTTGTTGCATGGCTATAAAGCACATCTTTCTGAACTCAGTGTTTTCTAAGTTGGAGATATATTATCTTGGCCCCAGGTGAATAGCCTTATTGTTATCAATGTGATGCATAAATTATAAAAATGTTGAATTGAATGCTTATCAACTGTTGGTTGGCTCCATTTACCCAAAGACCAGTGAAGAAAAAGTAGACACCTATATCTTTGACAATCAGTTAGCCAAAAGATTTGTAGGTGCATGTCCCTTGAAACAAACTTACATGTAGGATATAAGAGCTTTCAGATAAGTAATCATATAAATCCTGGATAGGAAGGCAGCAGATCAATCACATTGATGCTCCTTGTTTATAGCTTTATTTTCTTCCAGTTTCAGGTTTCTTGTCCCCTACATTTAACAGTATACTACTTCAACCTAAATTAAATGAAAATGTGACAGAATTAATAATAATTTACTCATTCCACTTTAAAATGCTTTTTTTTGGTGTTGTGTTTTGGACACTGTTTTGAAATCTAACAGTGAGCACAACAATGATCTTTTTTGCCTTCTTAGAGGGAAATGGGCAACAACGAGTCTGTAAATTATGCAGTGGTATACAAAGGGTGATAAAGCAAGGTTAATAGCTGCCAAGGAAGGGACTGGGTAGATTATTTATCTGTTCCCTCATCTGTCTTAATCTGTTGCCTGCCTGGGTCTTGAACACCTGGGCTCAAGCAATCCTCCTACCTCAATGCTATCAGTAGTTGGACTAAAATCATTCACCATGTCACCATCTGGACAGTGATTTTATT
>NW_004524667.1:8877039-8878004 GCF_000260255.1 Octodon degus | reverse complement strand
TTGTTCAAAGTAGCTTTGAATTCTTGGGCTCAAGGGATCTTCTTGCCTTAGTGTCTCAAATAGCTGGAACAGGAGGATACCCAGCTTTTGTGTGCATTTAATCCCATTTTTGCAACTGCTTCTCAGGAAGACCTGGATTAACAAAAATGACAGTCCCCCAAGTGGTCCAAGGAAATAGGTAATGGGATGAGCATTTCAGCCAGGCTCATCCATCACTGAGCTGCAAGAGGAGAGGTCGCTGCTCTGGGTGGCCAGTGGGACATAAGGCAGTACTCCTGTGGCTAAAGAATTCACTGGGGGTTACCTACAGCTATTTCTGCTGGCTTTGTGGGAGGAGCAGGATGAGTGTGTGTGTGTGTGTGTGTGTGTGTGTGTGTGTGTGTGTGTGTAGGCTTTTGTAAATTAATAAATGAGCTGGTCAATTGCTGCTGAAAGTGCAGCTGTCAGCTAGTGTGACAGTCTCAGGCATCTTCCGAAGAATCTTTTCTGTCCAAAGGACAGAAAGGTGATTACGTCCCCTAACACTCTACTGTTTAATGATGGGGCCTGGTAAGCAGGTCAGGTCACTAAGGGCATAACTGGAGGGATGGATTCTTATCCCTGAATCTTTTCTTCTCGCTTTGATTCCTGGCTGCCATGAAATAAGAAACTCTTCTCCACCTTGGTTTGGTTTCTGCCTTAGAGCCAGCAGAATTTGGACTGAGCCCCCTGGGAAGTAGGAGACAGTGATTTCCTTTAAATTTGGTGTGTTTGTTATACAGGAAAGGGACTAAGATATGGTGTATCTCCTAGTGTCAGGGGAGACACAGTTATACTGCTGGAGTAGAGATGTTTGTGTATTGAACCAATGAAGTTCTACCATGTGAAGCTCAGGGACATCGAAGGAGAGGATGGGGACATATTTATAGATGTCCCTGAACATGTTGGCCTTATGGCATCCCTCTCTGTTAGTCTCTGACTTCTAT
>NW_004524667.1:8864185-8875159 GCF_000260255.1 Octodon degus | reverse complement strand
CCTTTGTGTCTCTCTGGCAAGATGTTCTGCTCCTGACTCAGCTGGTGGGTCTTGCCTCTAGCCTCTCTGCAAGGAGTTTCGCAGGGCCTGTGCTCCGGGTCTGTTCAGGATCCCGCGGCCTGGGTTGTCTCACTCACTCGCCAGGCCTGCGCTCTAGGTCTGTTCAGGATCCCGCAGGGCCCTGGGTCGTCTCCCTCACTCGTCGGGCCTGCGCTCTGGGTCTATTCAGGATCCGAAGGACCGCCAGTCCTCTCACTCACTCGCCAGGCCTGTGCTCCGGGTCTTTTCAGGATCCCGGTCTTTTCAGGATCCCGCGGCCTGGGTCATCTCACTCACTAGCCGGGCCTGCGCTCTGAGTCTGTTTAGGACCCCGCAGCCTGGGTCGTCTCACTCCTCACTAAACATTTATATACTAAGTGTCCTCTATGTGTCAAAGAATCTCCTGGAAGGTGCTAGCTAGCTATGTCCTGGTCACACAATGATAAGAAAGGGAGGTTTGCATTAACTTGATGAAACTTATAGCTAAAATGGAATGGAGAGAGAAAACTTAGACATTAAGCACAGAAATAAGTGGCATTAATAAGTGGATAAGTGTTTCCAAGGAAAAAGGAATTAAGATAATTACAAGGTTTACATGAAGGAATCTACTTAAAATGGGAAGATTAGGAAAGACATTTTTATGAGAATGAGATTAAGATGAGAAGAAAATGATAAGAAGTACTTTGTCCCATAAAACTTGGGAATAAAGCCTTAGACAGAATATGGTAATCTATTGTATGTGCTGATGTGACAAATAGCCAGGTATTGTGGAGATGACTGAGGTCAATGTGGCTGAACTGAACATCCATCTGACTTCTCTCCCTCAAGATCAGACTGAAATGGGTGCATCACTTTTCCAGATGTCTACTGATGTTTCCTCTCAGTTATTTCCTCATCAATCCCTGCACACTCAACCCCATTTGTACCTGCTCCTGGGGGATCCAGGGGTGCACATATGGTTAAGGAAGACCCGAGTATGGAGGCATTGGAGCAAAAATATGCAGAAGACCAAGGGAGTGAGCAATGTAGGAATCTGGGGAAAACATTCCAGTGGAAGAATTTAGAGTGAAAGAATGACATGATCGCAGAGAAGTTTCAAAAGCATCTTTCCTGTATCTCTTTCAAAGAAAGAAGCAGAAATGGCAGTTAAAAGACCTGTAACATTTAGGTCAAAGACGATGGAGGCAGCATAGGTGAAGGGAAACACATGAGCTGAGACCCTGGATATATTCTTAAGGAAGCGACAACTGATTGCTTGAAGGACTGGGTATGAGTTGGGAGAGAAAAAGGATGACAGGAACAGAGAAGCCACAAAATGCAGAAATGAACTGTTACAGCAGACTTGGAGAGATGAAGTATCTTAGACATACCAGACTTGAGATGTTCATTCAACCTGTACATGGAGATGCTAAGAGTCAATTGGATGTATGAGTCTGGTGTTTGGGGAAGTCTGAGCTGGAGACATATATTTGCAAGTTGTCAGTAACAAAAATTACATTAAAATTTTAAAACTGGATGAACTCACAAGGTAGTTCATCTGGAAACTACTGGAAAAATGTGTAGCTAATAAAATTATATATAAACAGGGGAATTCTTATCACTCATAGCTAATTATGTTCAAAAAGTACCAGATACTTGTATGCATTTTCTCCATATTGAATTTCCTTTTTTATTTCTTTTGTAATTTTAATTGAAGCATTTCTATTCATTTTAACTTTCTTATAAGCACCAAATTTTAAAATCTAAATCATTTTTTTTAAAAAAAAACCTTCAAGAACTTCCCTCCAAAACAAAATAATGATGCTCATTCCTACAAAAGTCAAATTTAAGTTCTATAAAAATAAAAACAAAATAAAATGAAAAGTCCCACACAGAAATGAGAAGTAACAAAAATCACATTCTAGGGGGTCAGTGCATTTTACAGTCTTTGCTGTGTTGTTTAATTGTCCTTCAGCTGACTTGATGTAAAAAATCACCCTAATTCATCGAAATACACATTTTCCATTTGCTTTTTTAAATTAAAATAATAATTAAAAAGAGAAAACATTAAGAAACTCACTACTGGGCTGGGGAGATGGCTCAGTGGATTAAGTGCTTCCCTGGCAAGCGCAAGGGCCTGAGTTCAATCCCTGGTTCTGGGGTGGGGGGGGAAGTCACGACCAATCGCCTGACTCATTTGATCGCAAGTACAGCGTATGGAGGTCGGGAAGGCTATCTGCAGCACAATTGTGGGGGAGTTCATCTTTAGGGTTTAGCTTTCTTCCAAATGGTGTACAATACCCACAATTCCAAGTATGAAGGGACGCAGATGATCTTGGAGAATTCCACAGGACAGCACAGGTGCCCAAGCTGTTCTTCATAGAGAGACAGGACTTCTGTCAAATTGACACAGTCCCCCTGTGTATAACATTTCCCAACCTGTCTCAGTACTT
Source organism: Octodon degus (assembly GCF_000260255.1). Classification (NCBI taxonomy): domain Eukaryota; kingdom Metazoa; phylum Chordata; class Mammalia; order Rodentia; family Octodontidae; genus Octodon; species Octodon degus. The sequence goes on along the minus strand of NW_004524667.1, from coordinate 8,872,688 downwards.
TCATCCAGAGGTCAAGAATCATTCTGAGAAACTCCCACGTGGACTTTTCTTCTGGAGACATGGAGATTGGAACAGTGGTCAAATCATTAATCACATAATCAAACTCTCTCCCTTCTTCAGCATACCTCTTCAGAACTGGAATAGTCTTCCATCAGAACCTGATGGCAGTCTCCTTTGAGTTGTCTAAGACATCACTACATGCTTACCACATGTATTTCTTACATGCATCAATCACCGTTTGGTCAATCTCTACCATAGTGACCATCTTTGGTTTCAGTTTGACTATTTCACATCATATTCCTCCATCTCTGTCCCCCAGAATCAGGATGTCTTTGCCAGCATAATCTTCTTTCCCACTGCCCATGATGGCATGGGTATATGCCAAGTCACTCTCTGCCAAATGAACATCCCCACTAAGGATGAGAATATTTCCAGACTGCTTCGAGTGCATAATTTTAATGTTCTGATAAGGTGAGTCTTCATCATACTCTGCTTCATCCATGTCATACTCAACCAGATGCCCATCAGCTGTAGGCCAGTGTCTGTCGATAGCCCCCTCCTCGAACTATGGTTGGCAAACGCTTCACCCGCCCAATACTGGCCTGACTCAATTCTTTCATTCTCTTTTCTGTTTTGTTCAAAAGATTATCAATTTCTTCTTTGCCCTGGGTATCGCTGTCATAGCTCTGAAGGGCCAGCAACACCAATCCATGTGGATAAATTCTCAAACTGGTGAAGCTGCTGTTTTTGTTTGTGTGGGTTACTAGGCAACCATGGTCCTGCCAGTTATGCACCGACTCCGCCGTGCTCTGTTCCTGGAAAATGGACTGTAGACCTTTTAGGATGGTCTCATCATCAGCTTTGGAGCCGAGTATGGAGTCGAGCATGCTGTGCCGTGCTGCCTCCATAGTGAGGCGAGGCCTTGTGCCATCCCTGGGGGAGGCAGCTGCGGAGGGTGGGGGGCGGCGTGTGGCTTGTCAGGCTGCGGCTGGTGGGTCCCTATCGGATTTCTGAGAAGCACATTCTAAACCTGTTCACTGAACAACTCTGCTTAAGACCCTGTGTAATAACTTTTTACATACAGCTTGATTTCTTTGTTAGTAAAATTGAGAGCCATAAATGTAAAAAGTTTTTTTGTAGTTATTCTACTTAAGAAATTAACCCCCCCCCCCCCCAAAAAAAAAAAAAAAAAACAACCAAGAAAGTAAAACCTAACATTAGGACTGGAGGATAATTTTTTTAACTTGCCAGGGCAATCTCTCAAATGTGTTTCCTAGAACAATTCAAAGGAAGCTTTATTTTCATTTGTGAAGCAAATATTTACTGAGTACATTCAGTCTGAGCTACCTGGAATCCTTGCTGCAGCATGGTGTAAGTGAAAACTATACATTAGAAGGCCTTTTCCTTCTCAAGAAAAGAAAACCAGAACATTTTTTGACCCAGATATTCCCTTTCTAGGTATTTGCTCAAAAGTTAAGAACATCACACCACAATGATCCATGAATGCCGTGCCTACAGCAGTCAATTCATAATGATTAAACCTTGAAAGTGACCTCTATGTCCATCAACAGACGGAATAAATAAAGAAAATGTGAGATTTTTACACAACACAGTACTACTCTGTCATAAAAAAGGATAAACTCCAGTCATTGGCAGGTAAATGGATGCACACTGAGACTATGATGTTAAGTGAAACAAATCAGATCCGCAAGCTTAAATACTTCATGGTTTCTCTTATGTGAGCATTTTCAAATACCAATGAAGAGTAAAGTGAAAGATCAATAATAGGAAGTAGCGACATAGATCTTTTGCAAAAGGCAAGGGGACTAAGAGAGCGGAGGAATGGGGGGAAGGAGAGAAAGAAACTAAGAAGTGCTAGGTGCCTGTACCCACTCCCCACACAGAGCATAGTCATTATGCATCGCAGACCTGCACTGACACAATAATTGGAAAGAAGAAGTCCATCTCCTTCATTTTCTCTTACTTCCTTAAAAACGCTTTAAGTGTATGTTTAGTTCCAAATATTTAGAGACTTTTTGGTAGTTATTCTATTTAAAAAACTAAACGTTAACATTAGGCCTGGGGGTTAATTTGTTTAAGTTTATATATATATATATATATATATAATTTAAAAAGAAAATTACATTCGCCAATATTTTCCAGTATTTCTGGTCTGGGTTGCCTGTCTACACTGGAAAAGCATAGTCTTTCATTGCTGACAACTCAGTTTGATTATTTTGCCTTTATTAGGCTGCAGTTGCAGCGATTCCTGCTGGTGGCTGTAATGGGCATGAACATACTAAGAGATATTTTGATGAATGTTCTTACTCAGGAATATTCTCCCCTGGTCTCATGTTATAGCAGAAACTATAACTCATGATGACTAGAAGAGCTGATTGCTCTGCAAGCACAAATGCTTGTTGACTGTCACCAAGAGGATTTTAGAGCGTTGGATATTGTTTCAGTGGATTATCCTGGACAGATTTCACTCTTCCTGTAATCTTCAGGAATCTGTAGCTTTGCACAGCCCCTCATCTACAGAATCAGTGCACTAGACACTCTAAAATAAGCTAACAGCTCCTAAATGGGAATTAATCTTAATCTGATGAGGATACAGTTTCTGCCCAAAAGTTCAGGCCACATTGTTCCAGATGCACTGCCCAACAGGAGAGTTTTAATTAAGAGAGTGAAAAATGCAGAACTGCACTCTGCATGGAGTTGTTATGGTGTACATGTAGAATAGCTCCCCAGAATCGCCTGTATTTAAAGGTGGGGCTTAGTGGCATTATACTCAGCAGTGGATTGACCCATTCATGGGTTCATGGCTCAGTGTTTCCCCAGGGGGTGGAATTTGTTTAGAGGAGTGGTGTCCCCCTGCAGTGTAGCTTTGGACACTCTGGGTGCTCTCTTCTCTGCTTCCTGGCTACCACGAGGGAAGCAGCTTCCTTCTGTCACCCCCTTGCACCTTGGTGTGCTGCCTTAGCGTCAGTCACCCATGAACTGAATCCATGGAGGCCACAAGCCAAATTAAAAATCCTCTCCTTTAAACTGTGGGTGTAGGGATTGTATTCAGCCATGGGAAAGTGACAAGTCCAGGAGTTACTACCTGAGCAAAGTGATTCCAAAGGATGCTCAGACAGGAGGTAATCATATAAACCATATCATAGTTAGAGAAATTGTACTAATGTTGTAACAGTTACTTGCACACATGATTGAGGAGATGAAAAATAAAGCAGGAGTGGTAGTTTACTGCAGAACGCATCAATGAGACATCTCCACCACCTTTAACACAATGGACAGAAGGAGAAGGCAATGTGTCTGGCACTACATGGCCTGAACTTGGGTAGAAACCATATCCTAAGGTGAAAGTTAATTCCCATCTAGGAGCCAATGGCTTGTTTTAGAGTGTGTAATACACCGACTCTGTAGACCAGGGGTCGTGCTGAGGCTGCACATGCCTGCAGATTAGAGGAGAGTGAAATCTGTCTAGGCAAATCAATTTCTACTTGTACTTTCCAGTGGAAGTATCAACCAGAAGCCAAGATGAAAAAAGTAGAGACAAAGACCAGACTTCTGAAATACAGAAGAGAGCAGGAGAAAGAAATAAAGAGCTCTGAGGGCAAACAAGCCCCAGACAGGAAGGGCCTCATAGTAACTTTTAACAGAAGGCTGCTGTTTTAGCATGGTCACTAAGGAGAAGCAAAGTTGATGATAGGTCAGCAAAGGCATGATCAAAAGTCTAATGGTGCAAATAACATCAAATACTGTAAACCTGTGCTGATATGCATCTGCAGGACCACAGTGTTTGCAGTAGTTCTAAGTAACCTCGATGCAAGAGGAGAGAGAGAGGACGTGTGCATTTCCTCGATTTCATACTGTTCGACTGAAAAGGTCCTTGATGATGATTTTTCCTTCCATCTGTTCCTGTGTTCCTTCCCTGCTGGGTTTTGCTCCTATCCCCTCTGGCATCCTTGGAGTGTCCACACTTTCATCCTTATCAGGTTTATATCATTTTTTTCCTCTGTCAGTTCCTTCTTTTCATTCTCAGAGAAACTGGTTCCCAAACTTAATTAAGATGTTCCAGCCTTTCCTTGTCTTCATGTCTTTAAAGCTTTGCTATCTTTATTTATTCTATCCATTATTGAGTGGAGTGCTACAATTGTGGCTTTGTCTATTTCTTTTTTCTGTTTTTTGGTACTTTAAATCTATGACATAAAGTATATAAATATTTAGAATTTTTATATCCTGTTAATGAACTGACTGTGTGATCAATATGAAATGTCCTTATTTTATTTCTGCTAATCTTTTTGCTCTGAAATACACAAGGAGAACCCAGCTATGTACAACCTAGTCCCACTTTGCTTTTGCTGACCTGCAGACACACTGACAAAAAGTAAATATTCCATATTTACTTAGGTTGGTTAGCTATTTGTTAGAAGAATATAAATTGCCTAATACACTTTCCACTCATTGTACAGTGAAACCTTGAAATAAGTTTCTGTTTGTCTCAATAGATGACAAAATTTTTACTTAAAAAAAACCAAATATGTCTACAGCCATACCATGCTGAATGCTCCCAATCTCGTCTGATCTCAGAAGCTAAGCAGGGTCAGGCCTGGTTAGTACTTGGATGGGAGAAAAGCCAAATATAACCTGTCGACTAAAAATAAGATAATAGTAATAGTAATAGTAATAGTAATAGTAATAATAATAATAATAAAATACTGCTTTTCCAGTTTCCAGTTCAGCATTCATCTTAACTTAATAATAAGTAAAAAGTTGGAAAAATCAACAACATATATCCATTAGAGAAGTTAGGTCAAATGACAAATCCCACCCCCCACACCATCAAACTGGAATGATAGCTAAATGAACACAGAGAATCACAGTTTATCAGTCTGAAAACCCACAGGTGAAAACCTCTGGGGAATGAGTATCAGGACTGGAAAGCCTAGATTGTGCTGATAAATTTCTAGAGGCTTAGTCTGACAGGAGAAAATTAGAGGACACTATCAGAGGACAACTCTTACATTTCTGTGAGTTTTACCTCCTGGAGTTCTATGAGGTTCTTATTTCATTTAAACTGTGTGCTAAAACATGAATTATAGGCAAATTTGAAAACAGATCAGTAATAATAGACTCTATTTGGGGCAGTATAACTTGGTGGCATGATCTCACTTCATGACAACCTGCTCTATCTCAGGAAGTAACTCATTCCATGTGACCATTATTTATCCACTTGTGAGAAAGAAGCCCCCAGGACATACCTGTCTTGCACAGGCCCCACTACCTAAAAGTTGCATCACTTTAATACTGTCATACTGTGGATCCAGCTTCCAATACACGGCATTTGGGGGACCACTGAAACAATATCAAAGCTGTAGCACTGAGTCAAAAGGAAGGATAGAGATAAAAGGGCACAATATGTAGATTTTTCTGTTGCTTTCAATGTTTAGCTGTGTTTCTATACTTTGTGTTCAGAGGTTGTTACTTGATATGAAACATAAATATACTGGAAAAAATCTATAAACCCTATTGTGATTTTATTTGAATGTATTACCACCATTTCATCTTGTAACAATCACTCATGAGCTATTTTTTTTTTATTACATTTACAAATATGAATTGGAGTAGAATAGGCTCTACCTAGGAACAAATCCAACAAAAGTTGTTCAACAATAGAATTGGACAAATTACAAGATGCTATTTAAATGCATTTTTGAAAAGGCAATAATAAATGACATTTTAGATTGTGTTCTTGGATATGAAAACTTCATATTATAAAGTTTCTCCCAATGTGATCTATAGATTCAAAACCATGAAGTTCCAACAAGCTTCTTAAGAAAATTTTCAAATGATTCTAAAATTCTAATAACCAAGACCCAAAGAGGAAAAATCCTTTAAGTAGGAGAGATATTGCTTTACTAGCTATCAAGAGCTAATATAAAGCTACAGTGGTTAATAATGCTACACTATTTAAGCAGTGGAACAGAACCTAAGCCTGAAAACTGATTCATGTATATATTTAAACTCAGTTCATAAGATAAAACATTATAGACACTTCTAGAAATGGTGTTTAACTTAGTAACTGATTGCAGACAGGGACAAAAGTAAAATTAGAACCCTACTTTCTACCATACATAAATATAGAATATTGATAGATTAAAGGTGAAAGAGTAAAAGGGAAAACTTTAAATTTCTGGAAGAAGATGTAGGACAATAAGTTAAGAAAGGATTTCTTAAACAAGAGAAACATAAATCATAAATGAAAATGGGCATCAGAATTAATAAGTGTGTTTGCCAAATGACACCATAAAAATATAAAACCACAAGTCACAAAGTGCAAAAAAGATTATTACAATGTATATAACTACCTGAGTGCTTCTTAAACACTTGTCTAACAGTGTTTAGACAAGAAATCATGTCTGCATCTTGTACTATGAATAACTACTACAAAGACAACAATATGTAATATATTAACTTTTGTAACTGTTCTACTAACCTGTTTTGAAACTATCTCATTACTACTTCTTTCTCAATAAAATTATTTTTTTAAAAAACCAGTACAGGAGAAAGCACAAGGGGCTTCAGAGGCTGTGGCAAGGTTTTGTTTTAGGATAAGTTACTCACAGTCAATACTACTATTGACTGGTAGTTTAATAGTAAAAGACAAATAACTCAAAGGAAAATAAGCAAGAACATAGGTACATCACAGAAGAAAAAATATAAAAAAGGCCAATAAACACATGAAAAATGTTTAATTTCATCTAAGAAATGCTCAATAATAAACATACACTAAAGAACACACTTTAGGATCACAAAACATAATTTCTTATCACCATCTTCACAAACATGGAAATACCTGGTAGACCAGATGGTGGTGAGCTTGGACGTCTGCTAACGCAGCCGTAACAAAACACTACAGAGTGGTGAAATGGTTATTTTCCCACAGTTCTGGAAGCTGAAAGTCCAAAATCGAGTTGGCAGCAACGCTGGCTTCTAGTGAAGCTTCCCACCGTGGCTTACAGCCTTCCGGCTGTATTCTCCTGTGGCCTTTTTAGCATGAGCACGAGAAATTAGAAAGATTTCAGGTATCTCTTTTTTTTTCAAGTGAAGACATAAATCCTGTTGGATTAGAGTCCCAGCCTTATGACTTCACTTAACCTTAATTATGTCCCCACAGGCGGTCGCACTGAGGGTTAGTTCTTTGAAGTGTGATTTTTGGGGTACACAGTTCAGTCCACAGCAGTGGAGATGCAAAGCAATGAGAACCGCAGTGGTTTGTGCATAGCACATTTTTTCCGCTCCTTCAGAAAACAGTTGGACGATACCCAAAAGGACGAAGCTGCACATTCCTTGAGGCTTAGCACTTCTTCTTCTAGGTGTGGGAACTTCCTAGGGTTGCCAAATTTAGCAAGTAAAAATATGGATTGCCTAGTTAAATTAATTCAGGACAAATTTTAGATTAAGTGTATCCCAAATGTTGCATTATATATATATTCCTTTATTCTATAGAACTTAATTTTTTTTGTGATACTGGGGAATAAAAATGGGATCATCAGCCTGGGCTTTATCCCAGCCTTTTTGAGTTATTTATTTTGGAGATAGGGACTCAGTAAGTTGCTAAATTACCCAGCCTGACTCAGACTTGCAATTTTCCTGCCTCTGCTTCCCAGAGTGCTGATATTATAGGAATATATCACCATGAGTGGTTTGAAATCCAGTTTCCATTTGATGTTGTGTATTTTGTGAGGGGCCAACTCTAGAAGCTCACACACACAAGCACAGGAAACAAGTGGAAAACTGCTCATACAAGCATTGTTTCTAATCCAAAAGCAGACAAGCAAATGAAGGTGCCACACATTTCTCCCCTGAAGAATGTTCAAATAAATTGTGGGGTATTTAAAAGTGAACCTGTTTGAAGAACGATCACACATGTCTTCTTGCATGAATATCATGAATTCAACACTGAGACAGAAAAATATCGAGTCACAGAAGAAATGACGTAGTCATTTCACATAGACAACTTCAAAATGATGAATTAATTTCATTTTAAACACTTGCAGTGGGCCAGACAAATAACTCAGTGGATTAAAGCGCCTGCAAGCAGGTGCAAAGACAGGGGGGTTCCATCTCCCGGCCTTCCAAGCAGGTCCCGTCCCAACCCCTGGGACGCACTGAGACAGCAATTGAGACAGCAATTGAGACAGGGTGTGGTGGCGCACACCTGTAATCCCAGGTCTTGGGAGGCTGTAAACAGGTGGATCACTGCCAGTCCAATCTAGTAGTGAGACCCTGAACACCCTGTAGACCCTTCTGTAAACCCCCCCCAAGGCCCCCAAAACCCCCACTTGTGTAGAAGTGGGGAAACCATGAGGAAAAGCAAGGTGATAAGTAATAGGAAATGCAAGATAGTGATTACTTTCTGGTGGGCAGAGGGGCAACACTAAGGGAGAGTCTAGTAAATGAAGGGCCATTTTGTAGTGAAATATATATATATATA
>NW_004524667.1:8862785-8864085 GCF_000260255.1 Octodon degus | reverse complement strand
TGTAGATGTACAGGTACTTTCTCAGTTCAATGAGAAGAAAATTTTGAACTAATAGTGTTACACAAGAAATCATGTCTGCATCTTGTACTATGAATAACTATTACAAAGACAACAATATGTAATGTATTAATTATTGTAACTGTCCTACTAACCTGTTTTGAAACTATCTCATTGCTATTTCTTTCTCAATAAAGTTATTTAAAAAAACACTACAGAAGAAAGCACAAGGCGTACTTCAGAAGCTGTGGAGGGTTTTGTTTTATGATAAATGAGTTTATACTTTCTCTTCATACATTTTATATGTCCTATGTCACTTTTGTGTTGCTGGGACACAATGCTGGACATACACAACTTAAAGGGGTGAAAATAATTTGGTTCCCATTTTATGGCGATTCAACCTTTGATCAGGAGGCCCACAGGATTATAGAAGCTCCATGGCAGAAGATCATGGTGCCTCCTTCGTGATGAGGAAGCAAAGCATAGAAGCTGTGCCAGAGAGCAAGAGGCAAGTGACTCTGGATAGTACTCAAACCATGCCTTATGGTACTGGACACACCCAGGAATATCTACACTAATCTGCTGAAGATTGATATGTCATTACTAACTGTGACATTGTACGGATGTGTGTGGAGGACCACCTAGGAGATGCTCCTTAAAACAGGAGCAATTGTCTCATTTTGGCTGGGCCCGACCCTATTTCCTTGTACAGAGCTGGCTAGTACTTTTCAGTTGGCTTTGTGCAATGCGTATCGGTCTAGCTGAGATGCTGGTGGTAGTCTTTGAAGGTGGCAGGTGTGTTTCCCCAGAACCTGCACCTGCTGCTCCCTAGTGTGAGCCAGGTGGAGGCGGGATGCAGAGCCAGTGCTCCAGGGATCAAGGCTCGACATAGAGGCTCTAACTGTCTTGGGCTTGAAAGGTCAGAGCTGAAGCTAATGTTAGTGTCTCAGTTGTGCAATGCAGATTACTGTCTGTGTGTCCTTCTCTGCATATTGCAGCGGTGGATGTGGGCCGCCTACCCAGCCCAGCTCGTGGCACTCACCTACTTCCTGCCATTCTCACAGTCACTCACCCTCAAGCCACTCCTTTCTCCATGAATAAATAAAACCTGAGCTTGACCTTGGGTTGAGGCCTTTGTTCCTGATAGCCATCATCATGGCTGGACTTAGGATCCCCTCAGCTTCCCATAACTACAATTATGCCTTAGTGTCATTATTCTCATCATGAGTTGCACTGGGTGTGGTAGATTGGAATTAATTTGACAGGATTCCAATAATTTATCCATGAGATTACAAATATGAAC
>NW_004524667.1:8858391-8862573 GCF_000260255.1 Octodon degus | reverse complement strand
AATGTTTGAAATAAACTCAGAGTAGAAAATAAGACAGATCTTGTTTAATAAGAATTTAATCCATGTTTCACATTATATTTTTACTCATTCGTCTCTGAGTTAATACATTTCTGACCCTTTTCTAGGGTCCATCTTATCTCATCAGAGCAGCAGTCTTCTACGTTGGCATCACTGTTGTATCCTTTCTTCCTCGTTGGTTCTTTGGACTAGTACAGAGCCTGATGCAATATTATTGCAATGTGCTCTTTTGATGATATTGTTACATGCAGCACAGTTAGTAAATTCGGGTTGAGGAGTGACCCCAGGTCTGATTAGAAGTCCAGGTCTTTTTCCAGTTTAATTTCCCCTGGTGTATAAACTTCTGTCCTCCAAAACAAAATGTTCCCAGAACACTTCCTGTTACTTAAGCCGAAATGTTATATTCAGAATCATTAAATGTACTGTGTTGTGAAGAGATAATAAAAATAGCAGCAGAGTAGAAAATCTCAGAGTGCATTCATAATGAGAGTAACTACTGCTTTGTGTAGTTTTTGTTTCCATTTTTGTGCATCTGTGTACAACAATATAAAATGTAATCTTACTATAGGCTGCAGTCAAACTTTTGAAAGCTTCTAAAGTACAGAACTCATTTTTTTCAACACAATTGGACTTCTCCTAATTTCCTCCTAATTGGACTTTCAGCATGGCTAAAAAATATGAAGCCAATACAAAAAGAGTGGTTGCCTTTCAGTTATACTAATAATTTAATTTTTAAGGCCTTCCAAACTGTACTGTGTACCTAAACATTCTTGTCTTGGTAAATGGCAAAGCCAGTCTGTAACCAACAGCTTCCATTGTGTCCATTCCCTCCATTGCTTCTATGGGTACTTTATTCTTTGGGGCCCCACAGTCATTGGCCTTGTTCAGCAAGAGCCTCTTAGTCAGGCATGGTGAGGCTTGCCTGTAATTTTAGCACTGTGGGAGGCTGAGGCAGGCAGATGTCAAGTCTGAACTGAGCCTGCTCAACTCAGTGACTAAACAAGACTTTGTTTGGAAATAAAAAGGGATGAGGACATACATTGGAGTGGAGGTCCTATGTTCAGTTCCCAGTACTGAAAAAAAAGCCAGGCAAAAAAGCGTTTCCCTATTTATTTTTGAACCATTTTAAATCCTACCTATTTAGGGAAGAGGGAATTCTCTGAAGGAAAGAGATAAAAGCAAAGTATTTCTCTATTTCAGAGGCTTCCAGACATTTTGATCCCAACACATAGAACTTTCTAAAGAGTATACTTGATACATCATTTCTTGGCTTACAGTCTTTAGTGGCTTTTGTATGTTGATAATAGAACTCAGCCTCTTTCCTCCAGGGGACAGAATCCTGCTTTGCAAGCCCTCTCTTCACCTCTTTGTCCCATCTAGCTTCCTTTGCAGAGAATCCAACAGGAAACCAGAGATCTCCTAGTGCTTACACTTACTACCATCCCCACTTGCTCTCTTCTCTGCCTCTCCAGGAAAACCACACACACCTGGGCTAGAACTCTGTTTCTCTCTGTTTTCACTTTGGGGAGCTGTTGACCTGCACCTGCCCTTCACACATCTGTACCCTTGTCACCCTTGTGCAAGCTCTTTGGGGCCCTGCATTGAGATATATTCACTCCACCATCCCAACACCTGGCCCAATTCTGCATGGAAAGTCCATTTGGGTGTTGATTGGAGCAGTACATTATTGAAGAAATTAAAATACACTGTAAAATTTAATTCTGAGAGATTTTGGATTGGATCCTCTGTAACTGGTTATTCAAAATTTATCTCTCATCAGGCAGCATCTGTGAATATGCACCCTTCAGAGATAACAGCAGCTTTGAAAAGATTCTCAGAGGTATATAAATAAACAATGGAATTACTGCCGGTGGTGAACTGTTTGATCTTTTCCAGAATCATACTGATTCTATCAGTAGATGGAGAACTTTCTCCATGGTAACATTTTCCTTGAATACAAAAGCTCCTGCAATCTGAAAGTAATCATTCAGGGATGCTATTCGTGCCAACTCAGAATTGTAGTTAGGTGGGAACTTGGGCCAGAAAGTGCCCATAGAACAAGTGATACTTCGTGTTCTGTCTACCGATGAGGTGAAAAGGAGACACGAACTGTGACTTGTGGATCGCTGCATTGTAATCACTTCCACAAACACTGGTGCCCAACATTTGCTCCAAGCAAGAAGCCAAGTAGTAACAACATGTTCTTTATATTGGGAAAATAGTTGGTAAAACTGACCTTGATGTCCTTTCTCCTTGCTTCAGGATTCTGTGCCTCCGACTTGTATGAGAATTTATGACTCGTAAATGGTGAATGTTGGTTAATTCCTGCATGCTCTTTAAAAAACCCAGAATTCCTGAAGCATACAAGCATTGATTTGAGTATAGAAGCAGGAAGTGTCAAGACTAAGTTATAAGTTTAACAACTTTAACAATACAGCATTACAAAAAAAGGGACCATAATGCCAGGCACATGAGACTCTGGCTCGGAGTTAAGGTGGCTACAAGTGTTAAGTCATGAATAGACTTAAATTTTGATATTTTAGGTAACTTGTTTTTTTTTTTTTTTGTACTAGGTATTGAACTTGGGACCTTGTGCTTGCTAGGCAGGTGCTTACGCCACTGAACTATGTCACCTGTGGTACAATATTTGATTTTAGACATAATTTAGTTTAGGTTCTCTGTTCCTGGAGAATTGGGACAAAAGCCAAGAACAAAGGTTTTTGTGCACTAGGGCCCCAAAATTTAAAGATCCAGTCCAGAAATGGGCATCTGAGATGAACACACAATTCTCAGAGGATGAAATTAAAGAAGCAAATAAATATATGAAAAAAATGCTCCACATCACTAGCCATCTGTGAAATGCAAATTAAAACAACATGGAGATGTCATCTCACCCCAGAAAGAATGGCTATAATAAGGAAATCAACCAACAACAAATGTTGGAGAGGATGTGGGGAAAAAGGAACGCTTCTCCACTGCTGGTGGGAATATAGACTGGTGAAACCATTATGGAAATCAGTGTGGAGACTCCTTAGAAAAGTTGGACTGGAAATCCCCTTTAAACCTGCTATTCCTCTACTGGAAATTTTCCCAGAGGATATGAAAACATCATATCATAGTGATATATGTGTGCCTATGTTTATAGCAGCACAATTTGTGATAGCAAAATCTTGGAAACAACCAAGATGTCCATCACCTGAGGAAGGGATGAAAAAGATATGGTATTTTTATACAATAGAGTATTACTCAGCTATAAAGAATGATAAACTCAAAGCCTTTATATTTAGGTGGATGCCACTTGAATATATAAGTGAAATAAACCAGACACATGTGTAAATATCATATAATTTCCCTAGTATAAGAATTCAAAAGAAGAAATACAAATAGAAAGGTATAATACAAATAAAAGGAAAGCAAGATCTTGAAAACTAGACAATGAAGAGGGAGCAAGAAGAAGAGCTAGAAAACATGAAAGAGGCAAGCCATACAGTTATATGTACAAGATGGGTAAGGCTATGATCCTGAGAATCTTCAGAAGATTTTCAAATCTAGCAGTTAATTGGAAGGATTCTCACCCTGACTAACTATATATACTGATATCTGTGAACTAAGCAACTGCACTGCAGATGGTAATTTGTAATAGTAAGTTCATGCTTGGAGTGCCTGTCATTCTGATCTTCTAAACATGTGCTGCTTGCCATGACATGCCAGTTTCTGCTGTGCTGTCTCTTGGGTAGATAGTTGTTTAAAAAGAAAGGGGGTGGTGAATGAAGGCAGGAGACAGGAAAAGGAGTGTTGCAGGACTGTGCTGCTACAATGTTGTATGTGGTTAGATTTCTGGACTTATGTGTAAACATATATAATTCTTTATTCCTATTTTCTAAATGTATTTTAATTTTTTTGTCATATTCTGTATGGACTTAAAATTTAACATATCAATACTTGATGAAATATATCTGTTCCATGTTATGCCTAAGATGTTTAGCATTCAGACAGATAGTGAGGTTAAGCTTAACAGCCTAAGTTGTTTGATAATAACAATAAGCTTGTCTTCTGGATGGTTAACAATCTAAGTTTGCAGACCAAAATTAGAGAAAAAGGAGGGCTGCAAGGAAAGCCAACCTTTTGGCCCTGGCCTTCTAAGGTCAATTAAGACTCAGGACA
>NW_004524667.1:8833317-8857836 GCF_000260255.1 Octodon degus | reverse complement strand
ATATAGCTACATTCTCTTAATTCAAGGAATAAAGGGATTTGTTCTAATAGTTTTTGTAAATAGGATATCATGTCTGCATGTTGTACAACAAATAACCACTGGGAAGGCAGTATGCAATGTGTTAATTATTGAAACTGTCCTACCAATTTGATTTGAAACTGTCTCATTGCTATTTGTTTCTTAATAAAATTATGGGGAAAAAAGGTTTTTTGTGAAACAGTAAATACAACGATTTTTCTACCTATAACTGCTAAATTTCCTACCAGTGATTGGGAAGAATCCTCACATGAAAGCTCTATCAAGTGTGTCACCCCTTGGGGGTGACTGTCACATTTATTTTCTCCAATTAGTAAACCCTAAAAGTCAAATAAAGGGACTCACTCATTCAGAAAATATTTATGGAATGGCTACCATACATTAGACCATGCTCTGAGGTTTTGGTCAAATGAAGTTCCTCCCTTTTATGGACTATATATTCCAGTTATTCTTTGGGAGGGGGAAGACTATAAAGAATAAGCATAAGAAAGGGGAAGATAAAATGAAAAGGTCAAAATACTGCTACGCACATATTTTATGGAAATAAGAGCGTGTGATGGGGTGATCTTTTGAATAAATTCGTCAAGTGGCCTAAAAAAGAGTTAAGCAATGAGCCGATAAAGGACAAAATAATCCATGCAGATGTCTGAAATGGAACATACTGAGCACAGCGAATGGCTCTTTTATGCATATTTATTTTGTTCAGGGAACAAGGAGACCAGAATGACCAGAACTAGCCTATTGGTTAGGCTAATGCAATAGAATCTTAGGGGTTATCGAATCGTAAATTTGTTCTTGTTTAATAAAGTCCAGAAGGAGGAGAGTCAATAACTTTCTATTTAGAAGCCCAAGCAGATGATGGTTCTATTATTTTCAGCATGTGAAGTTTAAGCAATTCTGGACATTAATATCACAGAAAGTGAAAGAGAGTGTGAATAATTACAAGAGGTTTTATCAGATTAGGGAGGCTAATAGTCCTCCTGTGCTCAGGAATGAAGGTTTCTCTAGGACGTGAGGCTTTTACTGTTTAATTGGAATAGCTCTAGGTAAACCAGGAAGGTTGGTGACTGTGGGCCAAGCCTGCGGGTGCACTATGCTCCCCAGCCGTGGGCTCCAACCAGAAGTCATTATCTAATTGCATGTAGTACAAAGGGGCTCAGGAACTGCAGTCTGACTTAGTGCCAGAACAGAGGAAATGAATTCAGAAAAGAGGAGGAAGTAGATCACAAGTGATAGACTCCTGGAGTGACTTTGAGCTTCATACTAAGTGAGATCAGAAGAAATCAGAAAGTTTTCAAGAGAGGAGGACATTTTAATTATAATACTTTTTCATTTCACAAAATACATAGCATATTTATATGCCTGGTACTTTTACAAGATTTTATAAATATAAGTACAATTTAATCTTTATAGTAACCTGATGATAAGTACTTCCATCATTCCTGTTTTGCAGGGGAATAAACTGAGGCACAGAAAATTTCAGTCACTTGTCCAACGTTATTGAACTGTCTATGGAATGAAGCTAAAGCTTAACTCAGGGGGATTAGCTAAGGCATCTAAGCTTTTAGCCACCATAATGTTTGCCACTGAAATATTTCTGGAGTTTTACAGAATAATCAGGAAAAATGTATTTGCTTTTCAGGTTTCTAGTCCTTCATATGTAGGCCCTTTTCCCTCTGCAGGTTCATATGTGTTCTGAGTCACACTCTGCCTGGCCAGGCCCTGCCAATAATTCCTGTCACCTAAAGGAATGATGGCCAAAGCAACATCTTGGTGCAGGGACAAAAACTGGTGAAACAGAGAATGTTCTAGCAGCTTGAGAGCTGTGCCCCTCCTGACTGCCATCCCTCCCTATTCCTTCTCTTTATTTCATGTTAGATAAAATTCTTCTGCTAATCAGTATGAAGACAGTATGGAACTTTTGCTTTAAATCTATACAAATTTTGCTTCTCTATCACTTACTGACATATAATCTCACTATTCAAGTTCAGGCATTTTAGAATGTTTTAAATAATAGTACCTAAATGTTGGGAAGTGCTGCCATCTGTTCTTCTATACTATGAGTTTAGAAATAAAGTGATATAATGTCTTTAACTATATTTAGTCAAATTATGTAATAGACTGAATGAAATGAACATTCATTACTGCTGATAATCAAAAAGTATTAAACGCATCAAAAGACAAATAAGATACATAATTCATTTCTGAAATAATCTTCTAAAAATGAGATGTTACAAACAAAAGTCACTATGACATGAAGATGCAAGTGGTAAATGGCACCGCATAGAAAATTAAAAACAAATAAGATGAGGATTAGGTAGTCATAAGAACAACTTGAGCAATGCAGAAAAAAGTGTGACTTGCAACTGGGGGTGGGGCAAAATAGAGATTTCTTGAGAGCTAGTTAGAAAATGATTAACAAGATCGATACCATTTCTCATAAAATCTCTGTCAGGTAACTTGTTTTGCAGTCAATCTCTGCAAATAAGTTTAACTAGGGCGCTGGGTTATCTTCTTTGTTAACTTGACTGAATGAAGAGAGTCCTTGCTAAGTGGTTGCTTGGGTCACGGATCAGTGTGCTCATCGGCGACCGACCCACTGGTGTCCATAGCTGAATGTGCTTCTGGGAGGTACTACCCAGTTAGAGGGAGGTCTTGGCTTGGCCTTTGGGGGCAGATCCGGAGCTGGTGCTCTTCCCCAGGGCTTTGCCTACAGACTGTCATGGAGGGAACAGCTTTGTCCTACCACACCCTGCCGTCATGATGTTTCCACTGTGGAGCCAGCATACCATGAGCTGAATCTTCTGAAATCATGAACCAGTGTGACCTTCTCCTCCCTGAAGCTTCCAGGTATTTTGTCTTAGTAGCCAGAAGTAGGCATAATGTTGACCAATACAGAACGGTAGTTTTGCAAACAGATAAAACATGTTTGTAGGTGGACAATAACACATATAATGTTTTTTCTTTACATTTGACAATTTTCTCTCAAACCTGAATATGAGGACAGATCTGTAATCTATGTCTGTAACTGATAAAACTTTCTTTTAACTGCACTTAAGATGGTAATCTGTAATAGTGGTTTCATGCTTGGAGTGCCTGTCATTCTGGTCTTCTGAATATGGGCTTCTTGTTATAACATGCCAGTTGCTGCTGTGCTGTCTCTCAGGTAGATGATTATTTAAAAATGGAAGGGGTGGTGAATGAAAGCAGGAGACAGGAAAAGGGATGTTGTGGGACTGTCCTGCTTCAAGGTTATATATGGTTAGATTTTTGGACTTATGTGTAAACATAAGAAGTACATAATTCTTTATGCCTATTTTAAAAATATATTCTAATTTTTAAATGTTTTTTCATCATATTCTGTAGGGACTTAAAGTTCAACATATCAATACTTGATGAAAAATACTTGTTCCATGTTATGCCTAAGATGTTTGATATTCAGACAGATAGCGAGGTTAAGCTTAACAGCCTAAGTTGTATGGTAATAACAATAAGTTTCTCTTCTGGAGGGTTAACAACCTAAGTTTGCAGACCAAAATTAGAGAAAAAGGGGGGCTGCAAGGAAAGTCAACATTTTGGCCCTAGCCTTCCAAGGTCAATTAAGACTCAGGACATATGAGAACTTGTCCTGTAACAGTGTTCAACTCGGTAGTGTCCCGAAGTTTCTGATCAAGGAGAATATGAGGCTAAAGAGAAAAGTGATCAATGCTGTAGAGTGTGCCTAAGGAGAGTCACATGGGAAGAAGACACTCTCAGGCTTTCACAGAGAGCACATTGGCCAAGCATTGGCCGTGACTCATCCACATGGCCGACACTGACAAAGGTTCTACAATCTGAGGTACAGGATCTCAGGATAAATCCTGAGGAGATTTGCCTGACCTTATCAGACCCAAAAGCTACAACTCTTGTTGCATAGGTCCTGCTTTACCTTGGTCTTTGCCATCCAGCAGAAAAGAATAAAAACGAAGTGTAAGAAGTAAAGCCATGCTGTTATGTTGAGCTGTAGGGGACTCAGATCAACAATTCCTGACATTGCCAGTCAAGCAGAAGACCCAATACTATTAAGGGCTAACGGACTCTTTTAGAATATTTTGCTGGGTTAACACACCTATAATATTCAAATAACGGAATTTAGCAAAAAAAGAGGATACAGATGAATGTGCATTTTGTATCTGGGTATTCAAAGTGGTTAGGATAGATATATAGTTACATTCTCTTAATGAATAAAGGGATTTGTTCCAATAGTGTTTGTAAATAAGATATCATGTCTGCATCTTGTACAGCAATTAACCACTAGGAAGAGAGTATGCAGTGTGTTAATTATTGAATCTGTCGTACCAATTTGGTATGCAACTGTCTCATTGCGATTTCTCAATAAAATTATGGAAAATAAAATAAAATAAAATATAACTTTCTTTTGAGAACTTTAATTATCTGCACACATATAGCAGCATCATAAGGATATAATGAATGTAGTTTCATCTCATTCCATGAACTTAAAAGGAGAATGCTTTTGTCACATGATTAGTGGGACATGGAGGTATCTTCAGGGTGGACAGCAAAGTTAATAAGTATAAGAACATATTTTCTTTTATGAATATATTATTACCAAGGAGAAGAAGAGTCAGGATGTATTCATGTAGTTTATAACATTAAAGAGCTGTGTGTAAAGTACAGTTACTGATCAACCTTGGTAATCAGGTGCAAACCACTTTTAAACAGATGTTAAACACTGTACTCTTTCTTACTTCAGACTGAAACTATTTAAAGAATTATATACATGATTAGACAAATATAAAAATTCCAAGTGTCTACAACAGGACTATATCAGATGATATACTGAGCCTGGAAAAATAAGATTAGAATTTCTATTAATATTTATTTAAATGCCATAAAATTATTATATAGTACAGTATTTATTTCACTTAATAATGTGGCAGTATTTGTGCATAATTTATATAAATAAATGAAATTATAAAATTTTGGATTAAATTCTGATAATTATTTTTTAACTGATAAGATACATAATCTAAAACATGTGGAGATACTGACTGTCACAGGATATGACAGAAAAAAGGAAGAAGTAGATCACAAGTGACGGACTATTGGAGTGACTTTGAGTTTCATACTAAGTGAGATCAGAAGAAATCAGAAAGTTTTCAAGAAAGGAAGACATTTAAATTATAATACTTTTTCATTTACAAAATACATGGCATATTTATATATGGTACTCTTACAAGGTTTTATAAATATAAACACAGTGTAATGACAGGGTCTCACTATGTAGATCGACTTGTAGTGATTCTCCTGTTTTTCAGTCTCCCAAACACTGGGATTACAGGCATGAGCCACCATGCCCAGTGTCAATCACCTTCTCAGCATGCCCTGGGGGTGGGGGCAAGTGCAGGTGCAGCATGGCTTGCCAGGGATCAAACCCTGGTCTCTGTGCTCTGCCTAAGCAGGCGCTTTACTCTGCTTGAGACTCTTCTTTTGTACACTGGTTTCCTTAGCTACTTTGAAATGAGACTAAAACAAATACACCACCGTAAAAGAGGAAGAGAATAACAACAGCTGATGGAGGAAAATTCTGGCTGGGTATGAAGATGCAGAAAAAAATTTTGCATTTGTAGCAGATGTTCCAGTGTGCACCCTCCTCCCGACCTCTGATTCCAGCTGCAGTTGCAGCTCAGGGGACATTTAACTGGAAACCAGACTTACCCTGGCAGCTGTCACCTCTGGTCCATCCCTGGTCTGTCTTGCATTCTTCCCTTGGGTTTACTGTAAATCAACTTAGTTTAGAAAAAAATGAATGTAGGTATGGAGTTCGATTCTGGGTGTGCTGAGATGGCAATTGAGACTGGTTGTAGTGGTGTGTGCCTGTAATCCCAGCTCTTTGAGAGGGTGAACACAGGCAGATCACTATACATCTGATCTAGGCAGTGAGACTCTGTAGACCTTATACTAAAATACAAAAAAAAAGTAGGTAGGAACAATTAAATGTTGCAATCCAAATACATTTTTTTTTTGTTAAGGAGTGGATGTTGGCAACTATTAGGTATTTCAGGTATAATACCATGAATGATTTAGAATTCAGTAACGGAAAGGTGAATTGTGAGCCTCAAACAGTGCTTGTGTGAGCATGCTGCATTCCATTTACAAGAGATACCAGATAACCCCAAACTACACTATGAATAAGAAACTAATCTGTCAAGTGTTTATAATAAAAAACAAGAATTGAAGGAAAGATATCTCCAAGTCAAGACAATATCAATGATACACTCAGAATGCATGGCCTTTCCCCCAAAAATACTGCAAACTCCAACTGGTTGCTTGTGCACATACCCAGTGGAAAGTCTCAGCATGGCTCATTTCTGTGTATTCACCAAGCTGAGCTTCAAGTGGAGTCCCTTGTTTATGTATGGGAGATATTTCCACCCCCTCCCCACCCCCGTGGTGGATGTCTGCAACTGCCAGTAGTTCTAAACTGTGCATATACTATATTTTTTCTTTACATTCATATCTATGATAAAAATTAATAGGTAAGCTAGGCAAAGTAAGAAATTAACAGCAATATCTAATAAAGATAGAACAATTGTAATATCCAGGTGCAATGCAAATTATGTGACTATGTCATCCTCCCTTAAAATGCTAGTATATTGTGTTGTATGCTTGGACTATTGTTGATTGTGGGCGACTGAAACCACAAAAAGTGCAAACTGCAGATGAAGATGGTGTTCTGTGTGTTAATTTCAGAACATCCAATTGGTTCCTTAAGAGTGACTTAATTGTATGCAAAAATGAACATCCATAGAAATTTTTTTAACTGATCAAACACTAAGGAAAGGATTGCATGTTGCATCTATTTTCAGCTTGCTCCAGAGACCCTGTGGGCTTCCAAACATTTCTGGGATCAGCAGCCTTCAGCTGTGGCAGCGTCTGGATACCCTGATGGTAGTGGGGCTGTATGGCCTCACTCACAGAAGAGATGATGTGGTTGGAGGCCGTCATCTAATCAGCTCTTATTGTTCATCTTCTATGTATATTTTATTCTTTCTTGCATCTTTGGCTCTGAAATTGCACACTTTTGAGTGGGAGACAGTACCCTCTATTTTTGAAAAATAAGGATACCCTTGCTATATTTAGCAAGCTGCTTGGGCTATCTTGTGTTGTGTGTAAGTTGTGTTTGTGTTGTGTGTAAGTTTCAATCAACCTTCTACTTCCTATATTGTTCTCACTGAAGTTCTGTTTAATGACATTGTTTGGATGGTACATATATTCCAGGCTCCTAGTCTTTGGAGGATCCACCAAGAACACAACAGCTGAAAGCAATCACATTCTTAGTGGCTACACTTTCTTTTTGTACTTGTTGGCCAACTAGGTAATGCCCACTGTTTGGTCGCAAATCCAATTTCCGGTTTGTTCAAACAAACACAAATTGGTAGACATCGTGCAAAACATAGAAGCAGTGCTTCTGGAACTTTCCTTGTCATGAGAAACAATGTGATTGATGCTCAGAATTGGATCTTGGAACAGGATTATTGAGGAAACAGTTTGGAGTTTCCCAAATAGTAGCATGCAAAATGGTTTCTTAGTTTTGACTAACACATCATGGTAACTTAAAATGTTAACTTAGGGGAAACTAAGTGAGGGGTAGAAAAACACTGGCAATTAGGTTTGCAGGGGTTTTGGAGCTGATACAATTCCAATCAAGTAGCCATTTCCCTTTAGCAACAGTGACAGAGTCCTTTTAGTTTTCTACCTGATAGTGGATTTTTTTTTTCTTCAAGTAGGTTTATAGGAGTTAGCCCAACTCATGTTGAATGTTCTTAGATTATTAAAAAGTGCTGTGTCCTCTATTCCCACTTGAATTCATAACTTTTTCTTCCTTTATCAGGCTTGGAGTAGCTTAAGAAAGAATAAGAGAACAAATCTCTTCCTATTTTTTAAACATTCTGAACTTTACAGGATGGTACATCCTGGTACTTAGTGTATCCTAGAGAAGAGATATAATTTCAAGCTTATAACTCTTCTTGAGAATTGTAAAATAGATTTACAAAATTATCATAGCAAATGAAAAATTGGTGTATCCCTTCCTTACCAGAGGGATTCCTGCTCATCACTGTAGGTCAGAGCTATCTGATAACCCCAGCTAGCACTGGTGGCTTAGGTGGCCTAGAGGGAAATTTCTTTTTCTTTCTAAGGCAAAATCCATTGTACCCTGGGACCGGAACCTGAACAGTGTGTGTATCTGCATCGACCTCCCTATAGCATACATTGTGCAGTTTTATTAACTATTCAAATACCATAATACCTGGTAAGATTGGGACAGGATTGGGATTGAAAAGTGAGCATATATTCAGAATCTAATGATTTGAAAGTACCTGCTACATATTCTTTTACTACCTGAGTATAGAAAGTGTACTAAAGAAGAAAATAAGAGACTAGAAAAATAGCTATTTTATAAAGATCAGTACTTCAGAAAGAGTAAAAACACTTTCAGTTTAGAACAAAAAATGCCTTGTTCCTCAGTGGACTGCTTCAAGACCTTAGTTTTATAAACTTATCCTCTTTTTTGGGCAGCTACTACAGTCTTAATTGGGAGGGGAAAGCTTTGGAGGAGAGAGTAGAAAATATGGGATAGATTCTTTTGAGTAAGAACTGCAAAATCCTCTCAAAAGCCTGAACTGAGGTGTGTTTCTCAGCTTCTTTCACCCGAGGACCAGAAGAAGGTATGGTGAATAGAAGTTGAGAGACTTGCCTTGGTGTTTTCCTCAGGTCTCTGGTTAGGAAAGCCCCGTTTGGCTGAGTTGCCTGGACACATTCTGAACCGACAGACCTCTGTACATTCATACTAGTAGCTAAGGCTTCCAATTTAATAAGCAATGATTTTGGGTTACACAAAATCATTACTCATTGTAGGTATGGGGCAGATCATGAAGAGTGTGGCAGTCTTTGTATAGCTCCTTGATTATGCAGAATCTATTTACCAAATTTCTTTTGGAAGGGAAGGTTCTAAGAGTCTTGTGCAAGTTGAATCTCCAATCACATTAGGGTAAATGTGAAGAAAGGATGTTGTAACCTGTTGAGTTTCTACCTTTTGCCTATTTTAAATATGAAAGCTGTGTTTCTACGTACTTCCTCAATCTGAAGGGACTGGCTAATGTGCTGACATACTGACATTTGTATGCTTTTATTAATTAGCAATTAATGCCAAAAGTGAGTAGCAGGCATTCACTAAGAGGCCAATTAGAGACTACATCATTGTCAAAATGCCTGAAAGCCAGAAACCCAGCAGGCAGGAGAGTCTTGGCAAGCAACATCCCGCTGAGCGATTGTTCTTGTTCAAATCCTCTACAGTGTGAAAATTTGTCAAACTGCCTTAGAAACATACTTTCCTGGGTTGATTCTGGTGAGTCAACACAGCCTTAGTCAGGTTCATGAGAAAACATGTTTTCAAAGCAAATATATTTAACATATATGCTTGTTTTGGCTTTCAAATAATGCTGAAGAAGTTTCTTTCTTGTAATTGAAAAGTTCAGTAGACATTTATAATGACTGAAATTAAATAGATGCTCACAACTATGTTCTGTCTTTCCATGATATTGTTCCAAGTTTGATTATACATGTTGGGAATCAAGCAGACCTAAATTACATGTCTAGTCTGTTACTTAATAACTGCATGACTTGGGAAATATTTTATTTATTTATTTCTGATTTAATTTTAGTTTTCCTATTTGAAATTGATAAAGCAACACATTTTGCAATGGAGAGCTGTGCTGATCTATGTTAGGGTGTGTTATTTTCTCCTTGTGAGTTTCCTTCTCTCCTGTTTTTTCTTTGTTTCTCCCAGGTGGTTGGCTACCTTGACTTATTTCAGGCAAGTATTAGGAAAAGAATGAACAGAAATAGCCTGCAACTCTTGTTTAAATTTTAAAAATTAAAATATTTACTATTTTAAGTATCAAAGTACAGTATGTACATATAGTAGTACACATATACAAATATGTATATACCATAGATATAGATCTTATATACCATATTTTTATAATCAAAATAATATACCTATATAAGATACAGCTTTCTCACTTTGCTATATTATTCTGGTAGTACAAGTTCTTGTTAATGTCAGTTTAGAGTTTGGTCTTGCCTGACCTAATAAGTGTTTTTACTGTTTTTCCTATCTTTTTGCTTCATTAGTCTCTATTCTTGTTATTTTCATCTGTTTATGAAAGTTCTGAATTTGTTCTTTCCAAAGTACTAACTCATAGAACTTCAAGGTTTTACACACAGCAGAGAAGGAAGAAACGGAGACACATAAAAAGGAAGAAAGTGGCAGCACGGGGAAGGAACATTTCTCTCTGACCAGAGGAGCAGAGGAAAGATCTGTGTGTTATGAGAGCAGATGGTGCCTTCCAAAGAGGTAACAGAACTCTGGAGATGAAAGGTTACAAGTCAAGGGCAGGTTAATGACCACTACAAGAGGCTTCTTGAGGGTTCCTGGCCGGTTTCTGCCCAGAAGCAGCTGAACACTATCAGATCTGAGAAGAGAGGAGAAAGGACGCGCACTTTAGTGAAAATACGCGATCAGCGAGTAAGGGCGTGCTAAACAAGGGGAACCTGAGCAAAAAGCTCCAGGAAGTAGAAGGCATTTGGTTTCTCTAGAGTTTGTCTTTCCTGACCAGCTTTACCTCTCTAGGACCAGGATCCCCAGGATATCTCTGGCTGTCCCAAATCCTTAGAAGGTATATAGGAATGTACTGTATACCTAGGGTGACCCACACTTGACAGGACCTTGATCTGTTTGTGAAAATTCTCCTATTTCAGCTTTTAAATTTCAGTGTCTCTTTCTCCCTCTAATATTGTAACTAATAAAATAAATTAGCTTATTGTTACTATTGCTGCTAATAACAATTTTTTTTTTTTTTTAGTTTTTAAGACTGCCTCTATGGTAAAAGATGAATTTGCCCGCTTCTAGATTTATATGAACTTAGTAAATACGTTCTAAAGATAATGTCTTTTCTGTTTTTTTTTTTTTAACTGGGGATTGAACTCAGGCCCTTGCACTTGCCAGGCAAACACTTATTTTACTGAGCTATCTTCCCAACCCCCTTTTTCTGTGGTTCTTTACTGAGAGTTATAACTAAGGAAAGTACAAATATGTAGGACAGCATATTTGCCTTTCCTTATTATTGTACCACTGTTCAAATTTTCTGGAAACCCTGCTGAGAGTGCCATGTTGAGAAGTGGTGGAGCCTGTGGTGATGACGTATGGGACAGAACCGATGGACAGGCCAGAATGTAAGGTGCCACTGAGGCTCATGGGAGATCTGAGGAGCCGCTCCCACTTTTCTTGAATGATGACAAAGTTTCAGCCCAAGCCTAGGAAAGTCATACATTTTGCTTATGATCACAAATACGATCGGAAGAATGGTTTTCTTTTCTCTCGATCTAATAAAACCTTAGTATTTTAAAATCACCCTGTTACACGGAGCTGGGTGAAATCAGTGAGGACACTGACACCGTTTAAAGATTTTCTCAGTTCTACATATAACAAATTCATTCATCTAAAACTGAAAAAAATGACAATGTATCAGTTAAGGGCATGCATTTCTAGGTGAGAGAGATTTAAATTTCAGCCCCATCATGTATTATATGATCATCTTCAACTTGTTTATATTCTGAGCCTAGTGTCCCATTTATTTATAAAAAGGATATGCTATTGTATTATTAAAAATAGCTTTAAACTTGTAGACTTCTTGAGAGCTTAGAGGCCTCCAGGGAACCCTAACCACCTGAACTAATCCATAAAATTATAAAAACTGTGGGCCCAAACTGTAAGATAGTGTGAAGAAGAAATGAAGATAGTGTATGAGGAGGACTTATCAGAACCAGGTTAGTTAGTTTCAAGAACATTTATAATGCTGCGGTGAAATTATACTGTCATGATAGTGGATGTCATGCTGTTCTGGCCCCGACATTTAAAGTGTATGCCAGATTAACTTTCTGGTATATTTCTGGGCCTTAAGTGGCCTGGAGGAAATGCAGACATTCTATTTTCAAAACTGTCATGTGTCTTTCATATTGTTTGTCCTTTCATATCTTATGGAATAAATTTTTAAAAAGTTCTCACTGTTACTCATGTAGAGAATTTATAAATTAGAAACATAAAAGTAATGCTATGTTGAATTCCAACTACTAAAGGAAACCACAGTATTATAAGTGTGTTTCAGTGCAAGCATAAATATCTTAACAAGACTGCTTATTAAGTACAAACACTTGTGTAAATAACTGATAATTATGAATTATAAAAATTTTAAAAGTCAAAGTTTATTTTTTTTACTTTAGACATTTTACTAATCTCTTCAGGATCCCTCCAAAGACAGAAGAGTAGAGACTTTCTTTTTTTAAAAATTAATTTTGTTGAGAAACAAATAGCAATGAGACAGTTTCAAAACTGATTAGTAGGACAGTTTCAACAATTAATACATTGCATATTTTGTCTTCATAGTGGTTATTCATAGTACAAGATGCAGACATGGTATCCTGTCTAAACACTATTAGTACAAATCTTTCTTCTCATTGAATTAAGACAAAGTAGCTGTATATCTATTCTAACTGTTTGGTATATACAGATACAAAGTGGTCCTTCATTTATATCTCCTTTTTTTTTAGCTTTGTCAGAGATGGACTACTGGACTATATTGGATTATTTTGAAGAATTAATGCACCTACAATCTTTAAATGACAAGGGAATACCCACCTCTGTCAAAGTTTATTTGGATTTATCTAAATTCAAATTAATAGTTTTATTTCTAAGTTCAAAACTCTGTCAGAATTCCTTGAATTTGTTGTGTCTTACTTCAGTGTGAAGATTGAATGGTTTTTTCTTGAGTCCCATGAGTGAACACAAGATGCTTCTATGAATCCCCACTATAGGTAGGAGTCACGGAATGAAAGGTGATACAACCTGTCTGCAGTGAAATCTGGCATAAAGGACACTGACAGATATCCTAGATTACCTACACGAATTTACAATAAAAGTCTTTTCAGACTTCTGAATGTTTAACAACATTCTCCTAAATGTTTAAAAGGATTATTTTATCCTTGAAAATATTTTAAATATATGTATCCAAGAAAGATTCTTACCATAATTATTGTTAACAAAAATTTAGGAGCAAGGTCATGTAAGGCCTTGTAGGGGGTTGAAAATTATTGGAAGTGGAATAGAAAACCCTTCATAGGCCTTAAAAAGAAAATAATAAGATCTGGTAATTTAGAAAACAGGCTATAAGATGGATTATAGGAGATTTGAGGAATACAGAGAACATTGTTGTTTCAATGTATGTCAAAAGAGACATAGCTTAGATATGTTGGAGCAATAGGATATACAGAGAAGTCGGTGGAGCTGAGCCGCAGTTGAAGTTGGATGAACAAGATTTAGTGATGGATGGAGGTGATTTATGAAGGAGAGAAAGGCTCAAGATAAGGTCTTCAGTTTACATTAGTAAATGGAGTGGTGCTTAGAGGCTGGCAAATACAAAGCAAGGGAGATACAGGGCAGAAAACGAACATTAAATTTCTCTTGAAAAACAAAGGGAATTTTTGGATATGTATGTAAAAGTTAACAAGTGTGGTAAGCACAGCTGGGCCTGCAAGTGTCCAAATGATAGCATCTTCTTTCTCTCCATTCATATCAAGCCCTGATTCTCTGTCTCTCTTCTGTATTACTTCATTATCAAGTTCTCTTCTCCTGTTGGGAATGGTGATTGTTAGCTTCAGGTTCACACAGTCCCCATAGCTCACACTATGGAAGTATGAGAGTCTCTGCCTTGGGACACATGTCATGACGGCCTGATTTCTAACTACCATAAGTTTAGAGTCCTTTGGTGAGTCCTGTGTTCATACAAGAGTGTGAAGGGTGGTAGGGAGATAGCTTAGCTAAGCTGAGCATAAGCTCCTGCCTGGCAAATATGAAGTCCTGAGTTCCATCCCTGGCACAAACAAACAAACAACAAAAAAATCCTGAAAAAACAAAAATAAAAAAAAACCCCTCAAGAATATGAAGAACTGCCTCCACCAGAACCACAGGAAACAGGCTCTGCATACAAGAAAAGTCCTTGAATTTCTAGAAAGGGGAGAGATACTTGGAAGGTTAAAAACTAGTCAATGACCTTGAACATGACTGTTTTCCCAATTGGTTTCCATCACTCTTCTTTTGGGTAGGAACTGGACTCCCAGGCTCCATGAGGCCAGATCAAGGCACCACCCTGCCTTCAGTATGTGCAAGAATTTGTGATAGTGAAGGCATGCGTCCACAATATTTAGAGGCAGACTCGAGTGGTCAAGGCATAAATTAATAAAGATGGTATAAAACAAAAATGAGAATAAAATAATTATGGTTTAGTGGAGAGGTGGATGTGAGTTGAGAAATGTAGACAAAATATGAAACAAGTAGTGGGCCATAAGTAAATGAACCCTCATTATGCTACCCACTTTATTTGTTTGAATTTTTCTTAATAAAAGATGAAAAAATTTATTTATTTATTTATTTATTTTTATTTATTTATTTATTTATTTATTTTTTTGGCGGAATCGGGTATTGAACTCAGGCTCTTGCGCTTGCCAAGGAAGTGCTTATGCTACGCAGGCATCTCCCCGGCCCCTAAAAGATAAAACATTTTAAATTACAGGTTGTCAGTGAGTACTGGGCAGAAAGCATCATTTTTTTCAATGGAAATTAGAAGTTGCATTATATTTCAAGATGCCACTCTTGCTATTATTCCATGAATTTGGTATGAAAATCAGGTGAGAATCTGTGTTATTCATCATAGATCATGATTGACTAGCTATCTGAAAGAAAGGCCAGGGAAAATTTCAAAGTAGAAAAAAAAAATTGCAAACCATTTTGCAATATTTTCAGCAGAGTTCTCTAAAAATAATGTCTATCTATCTATCTATCTATCTATCTATCTATTTATCTATCTATCTGTTTTCATGATGGAAATACTATGCCTTAGGACTATCTGAGTTAGCCTTTTGACCAGGTTAGTCTAAGATTGACATCTACTTAAAAACAAACATGCATTTCAAAGGGAAGATTTTAAACTTTGGAGTTTAATACAGTATCTTGAGAACACAAAATATTCCTGTCTGAAAAAAATAAGGTAGACTGTATTCTTAAGTTCCAACCATAAGGTTCAAAGGAATAAAAAGGAAAGTGAAAGACTCACCAAACAAACAAAAACAAAACGCGGTGCCCTCTCTTCCAGTAGCAGTTTCTGTGTAGTCCTGGGCAGGAGAGTATTTTCTTCAGGTACGTTACTTACCTTAATGTCCTCAAACATATGAATTATATAAATTAGCTCTTGACCTTGGTTTGCACACATGGGTAAATAAATTTCCTCGTTGTCAGGGATCACAGTCTAAGCTCTATCTGATATATTAACTTTATACCTTACATATTCACACACATATGTACACACATGAATACTGAAGTCATACTCAAGACCTCTGTGATTTTAATATTTTTCTCATACTAAAATGACTTACATGAGAAGTTTTAACACTATATTTCAATTTTAATAAGCTCTCAATTTATTTCTGTTTTTATTTTGCATGTCACCTAACAGCTATTGTATATAAATGTGTTCATGTATATGTGCGTATACTTAAAATGAAGCATACACATAGCAAAATCATGACTAGCATGTGTAGCATGTTATAAACATGTTAGCTATTTTATCTTGACAATTTTCCCACAACAAATATTTCTCTTATTTGACTTCATCTGTTTAAAAATTGTTTGAAAAAAGGAATATTAAGTATCATTTGCCTTACCTGCCCTCTTGGTCATATAACCCCAAGGTAAAAAGAGAACAGGAAATGTCCTTTGAGTCTTAGCCAGATGACTGACCTTTATATCATTGTTAGTTCCTCCGTATTGATTGGAAGCACCATCTTAGAGGAAGAGAATTTGAGACTTCTGTCATTTACCGTCTTGTCTTGTTTCCTTTGTCCTCTGCTCTTGCTTGGTAATTGATATGGTTAGTGTACTCAGGGGAGCATTTGAAGATTGGTCACAGATTTTTCCCATCCAGAAATAAACAAATAAAGAGGCTCCAGTCATTTTCAACGAGTGCAAAAGCTTGGTGCCGTCAGGTGGGCTGCGGCCACACAGTGGCTTGTGTCGCGTTGATGAATGTGTCCCTTCATCAATGCTTTTGCTTCTGTGCTACACGTCATGCTGTATCTAAGCCTTTCCCAACATAGCAATTTCTATTCCTTCCATTAAACTCTCCATGTTCATCGCTTTTACTTATTTATATTTTTTGGCTGTCTGCATTTTCTATCATAAAATTGGTAAATATCTTTGCTAAACTGAATAAGCCATTTCTGCCAAAAATTAAAGAAAGAGAGCCTTTGCTAAACCCTCAAATTCTATGGAAAAAAACAGAGGAAAATAATTTACTTCTTTCTTTGGACTTATAGGAAACCTGAAGACACATATTTTGGCAATATTGATTCTCATCACCTTTTTTAATATTTTTTTCCTCATCAACTTTATAGATATATAGTTCTCTTAGAGTTCTGTAAAATTTATTGTGACACTAAGGTTCATTCTGTTGCTCAAATAATTTTAGGTTGATAATTGATCCAAGTAATAAAGTGTTGGTTGTAAAATATTATTGATTGTAGAGACCCAAAATGAATTTGTCAAATGAATTAATTAATTAACGTATATTTTGTTGAATCACAATTATTCTTATAATGCTTAACACAAACTTGACATATAGTAGACATATAATGATCAGAGATAAAACTAAACTGCACAATTGAACAAATAGAACAGATTCTCATAAAGGTATTAATGCTACTTTTTCATAAATATAATGATTTAAAACCTTTTTATTGAGTACTCAGTTTTTCTCAAAGGGAGTTTTCATACTGAAAAAAAGGAGATGTACTTTTTGATCTAAAAAGCTTTATAGGCTTTGGGGCCATAGATACTGATGTAATTGTTACACTTAGGCTTCTGTGATGAAAGCACTGTCAGAAAGAAATCTGATTGCAAAGAAGAACATAACAAAGTGAAACCCTACCTACTAGAGATGGGGAAGGCATAAGGGAAGGCATTTATAAAGAACTGCTCTTTAAGCCATGACTTGAAAGATAAGAAGGAAAGAGAGTTGAGAGTTTGGGCAAGGAACAGCACATGCGATGTGATTCTGAAGAGTTTGGAAAGGACAAAACTGTGTAGGAACTGTGAAGAGTTACTTACTGATTGTAAGTGATGATATTAAAGCTGGGATAGTGTGGTATATCTGTGAGACATGATTAAATTTTTTGGAAAATTGATTATTTGTTTACTGAATTGAGAAGTTTAGTGATCAAAAAGGACTTGAATTACTAAAATAAATGAGTGATCTTTCTGGATTTACAATCAGGGATACACCAAAGCTTGGAAGATCTGACTGTATGCATCTCTCCTTAATTCTGTACCCAGTGAACACACATTAAAAACTCAAAAAAATGGAGTTTTTATTATTTGATAATAAAATAATCAAGGATCAAGTTATCAGCAGAGCTGGCTCCTTCTGTAGCCTGTGGGGGGATCACACCACTTTCTCTCAGTCTCCTGGAAATTGTTTGCTTCTTGGTTTTGGATATATCACTTTAACCTCTACTTTAATATCTATCTTAGTCTTCAGCTATGATTCTCCCTGCATGTGTATCTGTTTCTGTGCATAAGGATAAATTCATGTTGCATTAAGACCCACCCCAATGACTTCAGCTGCTTGTATAAATGATGTCTCTATTTCTTGGTTACATCCTAAAGCAATTGTTAGAATCTAAAAAAAAAAATTGGAGATGGGGGAAGGAAGCACAATTCAGCTCATAATATACACTAAATGTTGATGAGTATCTAACACAACCAAGTCATTTTTATATTGCTTGGAAGAAGTATAAAATTATAGACCAAGTATAAAATGATCCAACTACTTTGGAATACAGTTTGATAATTTCTTATAAAATTGAACTTTCTCCAACCATATGATATAGAGTTTCACTCCTCAGTACTTAGTCAGTGGTTTGCTGGATACCTACTAGCTTGTGAGAGCTAACTGCTAAATTTTCATAAATTTTGTATTTATTGTGAACAAAGAAAAAGTAATGCCTACACAACACTTGATTGGAGTTGGAAGATCTGCTTCTACAGAGGCAAATTCTTGTAGTTGTTGAAGATGTAGGCCTCAAGTCCTTACCGTGTGGACTGCTCTACAGGGCTGCTTGAGTTTCCTCACAATATGGCAGCTGCATCTATCCACAACAAGGAACTCAAGAGTGGGGGAAGGAAGATGTCTCGATTCTTCTTGTGGTCTAGCCTTGGAATTCATGCATTGTCTTTTCTACTATATTAGGAGCAAGTCACTTAGACTGGCTCATACTTTGATGTTTGGAAGATCTACTTTTCAAGACAAAAAATGTGGAAAATATTGTGGAAAAATTTAGAATTCCATGTAAATTTGAAAAAAATGATTTTTTTAAGGTTTCTATTATAGCAGCATATCTCCTAAAAGCAAATTGACATTGATTTGAAAGTTTGAATCCATGGCAGCTCAAAAATCATGAAAGAAAAATGCGGGTGAGTTACAACATTTCTGTTAAATCTTCTAATAAGTCAGTTAAAAATATATTTGTTTTGAGGCTTAGTAGCTATAATGTATGTAACATCATCTAGAAAAACACTAATATGTAATAATTGCTCATTCATTCTGTTATTTCAACAAACAACAATAATAGTTTAACTTTTATAACTTTGGATGACCATTAGAAACTAGTAACATGAGATGTTACTGTCATACCCAAATTAAAAGAGAAATCAGTATAAGATAACAAACAAAAGAGGCAATGCCATTTTGTCCTTGTTGCAGTAGTTTCATGGAAGGGATGAGTGTACTAAATGTGTGTCCTACTTAAAGATTATGGTACTAACAGGACTCAGAACAAGTAAGCCAATACAAATTCTATTAATGTGAGTTTTTCACATCAGCAGTTTAGAATGAACTTAAAATAAATCAACTAGAATTCACTACCCTATACAGGACACATATTTTTTTTTTAATGCTAAGCATAAGCACAAAATTACATTTCTTCCACGTAAGGGATTTTAAATATAATGCTGCATTCTCTTAATTGAATGAATAGAGAGATTTGTTCTAATAGTGTTTGTGGACAGGATATCATGTCACGCATCTTTTACAATGAATAAATAGCAAGACAACAATATGAAATGTATTAATTATTGAAACTATGCTAGTAATCGGTTTTGAAACTGTCTCATTGCTGTTTGTTTCTCAATAAAATTAATTTTTAAAAAAGAATTTTCCTATTAAAAAATTAAAAATTATTCAAGAAACAAGAAATTAAAGAAATATAATCAAGCAGCTCAATGAAAAATATGTATGAATTACTATTATTCTACTTATGTTTCTTTTACATTCAATCAGAACTGGGGAGGACTTCGCCCATGCTATATATGAATATTCAATCTTTATAAACTTTTATTAATGATTTTTAAAAGTCATCTTTAATGAAATGACATAGTTCATTCAATAAAAAATTTGTTGTTAGAAAAAAAATTAAATATAATACTGAAATACCAATAGTAAGTTAAACTATTGGGTCTAAGCATAATTTGAAGTTGATTGGTATGCAACCAAACAATGGCCCTGTTCACAGAAAATCACCTTGACATAGAGACCTCTATTGAGTTTTGCAACTTGTTAACCAGAAACATTTCAGGACTTTGCAAATAATTAGCTCCAAAAGATGGGAAAGCTAATAATCTATCACATGTATATAAAATACAATAGTGGGGGGCTGGAGAGATGGCTCAGTGGAATATGCGCTTCCCTGGCAAATGCAAGGGCCTGAGTTCAATCCCTGGTTCTGCCCAAAATAAAATAAAATAAAATAAAATAAAATAAAATAAAATAGTTGCTAGGAAACAGCTATGCACACCCCCACATGCGTGCACATGCATGTATACATATGGACACACATGCACTCATTACAATTGTTTATTTAGAGTTTCCATGGACATTATAGAGGAAAATGTTTCTGCTAGTGGAAATCTGCAATTACTTTTTGCAATTTAAAAAATGAGTCCAATATCTACTCTTATGGGATTCTTATATAAAAAAGCCACTGTTTTCAACATTTCTCCGATTTTCCTGAAATTCTTTAGAGGGGTGAGAAAAGGCACCATCTCTTTGATATAAGTTGTTTTATTTTTAAAATGTCAAAACATGCTATTGCTATGCTCTGAAGATTTCTCAAAGGCAAATATCATTGGCACGATGTGATAAAAGTAGGCCCAGTTAAAAATCTGTAATAACCCAGAATAAAGCTACTTTTTGCTCCTCAGATCATGTGCACAGTTGCCCTTTTTGTAACAAGCTGTCTGGGAAACTAATCATAATGCCAGCATTGCCTCTTCTTAGGAATCAAACTTGATGGTGCTAGAAGAAATCAATAATTAACTGACCGAATCTTTTGGGAACAAAAGAACATCTCAAATGAAAGAACTGGAATGTAAAACCAGGGTATGTTTTCAATTCAAATGATTTCAAAAAAACAACAACAAAAAAATTTCCTCTTCAACTTGATGATTTTTATCTCTACCATCTGCAAATTAAAAAAAAAAAAAAACAACCCTAGAATTGAATTTTTTAGGGCTGTTTCAGAAAATGAAGCTGAGAGTGGTTGACATCTTAGGAGATGATAAATAGTTGAATTTTAAATGCTTGCCTTGTGCTTTCTTTGGTATTCCTACTTTGAGGTCTCTTGCAACCTAAAGTCCTAAGGATAGTGGACACACAGATTTTGCTTTACAGATATTCCTGGCACTGGAAGCACTGGGCAAATTTCATGTTTTAAATACAACTTATTTTGCTTTTGAAAATTTTTGTTTAACACTACATGAGTTTGAATATAAACCTTCATTTCTAAGGATAGTTTTAATAACAGATCTTCTGTAAGGTTGGGGTTGGTGAGGCCACCACAGGGGTCGGTTAGGCAACACACAGGACTGAATGCTGTGAATGCCGCTCCTGTACCGTAGGTAACTTCAAGATAAAGGGCCATGATGTTGGAAACAATGGTTGTGATGTCACCGTGCAGAGAAGACTCAAAATGTGGTTGGATTAAGAATATTTCAATTTATATGACACACTGTTGGTGTTTGCTAATAATGGCAAAGGAACCAGAAAAAAGGGAGCTACTTTAATGGGCTTTACTAATATATTTTTAATTCATTTGAGCTTATGTTAGTGTTCGATGGGTCTGTGCCTAAGGAGCAGTCCACCAGGTCATTGCAAAACCGAGGAGGACCCGCCGCTCCCAGACTGACTTCCATCTTCTTACCCTGAGTTAACTGCGAATTTCCTTTTTTGATTTTTATGTGTACGCCAAGCACCCCGCAGTCAGCGCCTGGTGTTACACTATGCTGCCCATGTAAACTCTACCTCAGTCCAGTCCGATAAAAGCTCCAAACTCTGTCTCCACTTCTCAGTTCTCCGGCTTCCCTTTGGCCACCCTCTGTGCTGAGCGATAAAGAATTTCTTTGCTTTCACCCGCTTCTCTTCAGAGTCAGAGGAAGGAACCTTATAGTGTTCTCTAAAAACTGCCAGATAAGGTTAAACTGTAGCCAGTTTTGAAACAACAATGTGAAATATTTTATAAAATTATTGTCTGCCTTTTCTGTAGAATGCAACTCTGTACAGGACCCAAGATTAAAGACAGAAAAGGTAAAA
Organism: Octodon degus; assembly: GCF_000260255.1. Classification (NCBI taxonomy): domain Eukaryota; kingdom Metazoa; phylum Chordata; class Mammalia; order Rodentia; family Octodontidae; genus Octodon; species Octodon degus. Next base: position 8,835,985 of record NW_004524667.1, on the reverse strand, counting down.
TAGGAAAATATATCTCACAGAAAACAAGAACACTATAAATCATTTAATTTCAGAATTCTTAAAATTGAAACTTAAATATTAAGGATTTGTAATTGGTGCTTGGGATAAAGTGACTTAAAAATTGTATAGTTACGTATACCTATTACTCATGAATGGTTTGTAAAAGGCATAACCTAATATCACTGCAGCTTGGGCATTTCAGCATTAGAATAAGAGAAATTTCCAATGCAATCAAAATAAAAAATAATACAATTAATTTTAAAGATAGCCATGTCTCCTTCCAATAGGTGAATTTTAGGTATAAAACCAACAACCTGTGCTCAGTGGCACTGTTTCACCCATTTATTCATCCAGATGGTCAGCTAGCCATCACATTTACAGCAAAGTCATTATGGGCTAAATTGAAATAGAATCCCAGCAGTTAAAAATTCTGGATTTTTATCAATTACCTGGTAATAATAGCCAATATTTATGAAGCACTGTCTTTGTTCTGGAGACTTTCCTAAGGACTTTAAATCCTAAGAAAATCCATGAACTAAGTACCTTTATTATTCTCTTTTTATAAGTAAGAAGCATGGGGCACAAAAAATGGGTTTGTTGTCCATAGTCACACATTTAGCCAGCAGTCGAACTGGTACTTTCTAAGAATTGATACTCTTAACCACTACAGTGTGTTCTGAAGGAAGCTATTTAACTTATATATTCTTTAGGACTTTTTCTTAAAGAAATCTTAAAGATACATCCTTTTTATTAAGTTTGTTGGCACAATTTAGATACACATAATGATTATATTCATCATAGAAAATTTGTACCTATATATGATATATCTTGATTCCTCTTTTTTGCTCAATCTCCTCCTCTCCCTTCAAATCATTTCCCACTTTACAAAGCTTTGTTTCCATTTTATCCTTCTTTTATCAGTTTTTCTTTTCCCTACCTTCCTTTCCTCTTTCTCCTCCCTAATTCCCCTTTCCTGCTTCACTTTGGCTTTTATTGACAATGTAGAACTATGGGAAAGCAAGATGAAATCCACCAAAATCATCTAATAATACTCCCCTGAATAAATGTGCACTATTAGAAAGCCAGACTTTTAATTCTTGCAGTAGAACTTGCTAAGCCATGTAATCAAAATAATGCAATAAGTCCTCCAACTGGCTAATCAAAAAACATTTGTGAGAATCAGGAGATGCTACGTGACACCTTGCTAAGCAGATCCACTTATCATAGTGTATACTGCTATCAAATTATAATTAGCTGATTGTATATGCTTATGCTAATCATCGAATGGCTAAAATACACTGGACACAAGCCATGATGGTGAACAAAGCAGATCTGGTGAAAGATATGAATATTAAATAAACTACAATTATACAACCAAAAATGGTAACGGTAATTTGAAAAGTATCTATAACAACATTATTGCATTGGAGATTAATACTTTTTTATGGAACCAAGGATTGAACTCAGGTCCTTATGCTTGCCACCTACTTTTGGTGGATTTATACTGAGACCAATCATGATGAAATGGGTCAGCACATGACTGAAAGCAAGTTTTACAAAACTAATTAATTATTAGCTCAAATGATGTTGCTACTTACAAATCAATAGAGGTCAAACTCATGGAACCATGATTGCTTTAACATAGAGGGGCCTGGGAGATAGCTCAGTAGAATAAGCACTTGCTTGGCAAGTGCAAGGGCCTGAGTTCAATTCCTGGTCCTCCAAACAAACAAACAAAATCATACGATACATTTTATGGATTATTTAGAATAGTGTAAATCTCTTTTGGTACAACTCATGCTGTCTACCTGAGAGGCCCTTCCAACTAGATTGAGATTAACCTTTTTCTTCCCTCTGTAAGATAATAGTTAGACCATGACTGAAAATATGAATAATTTAAAAAGTTTAATTCAGCCTGGGAAGATAACTCAGTAGAATAAGCACTTCCCTAGTGAGCTCAGGGTCCTGAGTTCAATCCCTGGTACCACAAAAATTTGAAAAAAGTTTAGTTCATTATTGTTCTACTCTGATACATTTTTCCTTACATTGATGTCTTTATGTACGAGTGATGCACTTGTTATCAGAACTACACAAAACTAGAACTCAGATGGCTTCAACTCCAAGAGAGATTGATAAAAGTTTGAAGGAGATATGTGGTGACTGGGTAGGACACCTACTGAGAGGACTCACAAAATGGCACAATTTCAGTGAATTTACCCATGAGGAACAGGTACTTGGTCTCACAGAGCCAGATAATTTTACCTGGGCCCCAGAGTTTCTCAGGCAAGATACTCCTCATATCAAATTTCCAACTAAGCATCCATAGTCTAACATGTGTGAATAGAAATACACTTATTAGAGGACAATGAGTAAATTAATGTTGTAAGTATTGCAGGTAGCTAAAGTAGAGTATTCTCCCTTAGTAAGAAAAACATCTAGGAAACCAAATTTTAGTATGATATTGAAGATAGAACAAGAGTAGCAATTGTGTGTGGAATCCATTCACTTGGCCCATGTTGCACCTAGTCTCACTTGACCCATGTTGCACCTGGTCTCAGTTGGTCCATGCTGCACCTGGTCTCACTTGGTCCATGTTGTACCTGGTCTCAGTTGGCCCATGTTGCACCTGGTCTCACTTGGCCCATGTTGCACCTGATCTCAGTTGGTC